>NW_014333290.1:735357-766709 GCF_000341935.2 Cephus cinctus | reverse complement strand
TTTTTCTTTTCCCCCCCCCCCCCCCCTTAAACAGTTTTATTAGTTCATTCTGCTTCTATTCAGGCCTTCCACTCGGATGCTTTGATCCTCGTGTGTACATGCATGCATTATGCATGCGTCTCAGTATAAGAATACGTAACTTTCGAATAATCAGTGAATCGGATGGATAGACACGGGCAGGGGGGACGGAAAGCAGACGTCTTTGCATTGGATCAGCATTGGATCAGCATTTACGCTGAGATTATCTCTCGTCTTCAGGTCAATTCGAATGGAAAAAGTTGATGCTTCGAAAATAGAGTATAAAGGTATTACCAATTCTGTTCGTTCCTTCAGAAGCTGGAATTGTCGCGTTCTTTCTCTACCTTTGATAGCCTTTGCTCTTACCTACCCTTTGTATGTTATCTATAGGCATAATATATACTACAGTACACGACACTACATAATGTTTAATCCGATGGTCTCAGGCTTGTAAAGACCGGAAGCTGCACTTTAATTGAGTAGCGTTAAACGTCACTTCAACAAATAGGAGAAGGCCACTAAAGTTTATAGACGGTGTTCCTGATTTGATATCCGGAGTTCAAATTTTACAATGTAGACAGGTGCGGCCTTCGCCAGTTCCCCAATGGGAGTCGCACATGCGGAGTGCTTATCAATCTCTACATAGGTATATAACCATCCGGCTGAAGTGCTGATATAAATGTCCGGTCGGTAAAGTAGACCGGTTAGATTTCAAAAGAAATAAAGGCACGCTACATGAAATTGCATCTCAAGGACATTAACGGTTTCTGGAGAAAATTGGAGGGTGCGATATTTTGAAAAATAAAAAATTTTCAACGACAGCTGTTCATGTTTCAGGGACCTATGCCGCCCATTGCAATACAGCTATACCGATTTTTACTTTATTACCAATCTGCGTGTCGGGTAGTTCTGGTACACCGGATGGTTTCCTAGGTACGTGGAAAATTTTGAAAGCTCGTTTCACCCCACGAATTCAACATTTTTCCTACTCGACGTGATACACCGTCCGACGTATTCCCACAACGAATATGAACTCACCCTTGGCGCCCCGACGAGCACTAGCTCATGTCGCTATTTATGGCACGTCCAAATTTCGTATTTTACCGCAGCGCCGGGAATATTTCACGGTTAACTTTTGGTCTCGCGATTTTCGAATTCCTTCAATATCGGCGTAATTTTACGGGCAAAAGTCCATGTTAAAATTGCAACTGACGAAATGAAATTCCGTATCGCGGAAGCTAGCTGCTGTTCTGTTTTTAATCAAACATCACCGATCGCCCTGTCAATACTATGGAAACGGTGTGATGATCCGTATGAGGAAAACTGGCAGTCTCGATCGATATTATAACAACGTTAGCATCCGTCCTATATAAAAGTGGTCCACGTGTCAAACCAGAAGTAATATCGATGCCTTCAAAAAAAAAAATTATTATTCAGCGTAACGCAAAAAATGTAATCATCCAATACAGTCAACCCATAAAACCTAAATTGCCTAACAATGTTCCACCATACGAAAATACAAGAACCTTTTACCGAACCTCAATGAGAGTTGTTTCCATCAGAAAACTTGTTAACTGAATATAAAGAGAAACATCGCAGCTTCATAAACTCCACGCAGCCGTCTAATTATAAAGAGAAATAAGAAGGTCGGCGCATTTGACAATTTAACTCTGGAAGCCCATTTAACAAGGATCGTCCCACATAAAGCGGGGTTTGGTCTGGCAATAAAGAATTCATCATTAAGAATAATTCGCATAAAAATGCTCGCACGTGGAACCAACAATTCCTACGCGTCGTCGCGCAGCAGCGAGGGTCTGCGAAAGCCAGGTAAAAATGCATAATTTCTAAATAAACCGTGCGCTTTTAATAATTTACCATGATAAAGTAGTTCTTACCATTACCATCACACTAGGCGAGTCCTGCACATGTACATGCTGCATGTAGCGTTACGCAGGTAGACGAAATACAGATACCAACCGCGTATATGCAGTAGGTTGCGTCAATAAGGGTAGTCTCCGGAGGGCTGAACGTTAGAGAAGTAGCAGGAGGACGGCGGTAAATGAGAGTAATTATGAGACAAGTTTTAACTACCCCACGTGGACAATACGCTATCCTTCATTGTCTCTGTTTTAAATAAGCTCCCAAGAGTGCCCTGCGTATCCTCCTCTCGCACCCTAAACAAGAGGCTGCTAAATGAAGTCGCAAGACTTTGTGAACAAAAGAGAATGCAGTGACGTGACGCCCTTAAAGATCGCCTCAGAAGGTCCCAAGGACAACTGGATACTTCTTCCCCTCGTCTTGCGCGTATACCGGACTATCAGCTGTTATTGGAATTTCACCTTCGCCCCTTTACACCCTCATCGTCTCACTGTACAATAGATACTTATGGGCGTATTTAACGAGCATCTCACGACCCTTCGATACTCACTTCCTACGGTTTATGGCCATTGGTTCAAGTATCGAGACTCAAGTACTGCATTGTATTAAAGGGTTGAAAGTCCTTCCGTAGAAAGTTTAGTCGAGAAAGAATTTTTAACAGTTTCTCATCGTCGTGCTCTCGAATTGCTAGAACCAGTGATGAGTAGAGGGATGGACAGGCGTTTGCACATTAGAGGATGAAAAGAGATAATAGCTCAGAGCCACGAACGCCACGAGCCATTAGGGCTGAGAAATCCAGCTAAAAATATACACATAAATCTTAGAGCTTCACTTTTCCCGGTTAGCTACTGTTATCTCGTGGCACAATTTCCAGCAATTGCAGTTAGATAAAGTAGACACGATATATCAGACGTATACGATATGCGAGGAGGCCGAAAAAATTGAAGTATTATAAATAGTGATGGAGAGCAAGTTCACACCTAAAACTACCTCTGTACAGGGTGGAAGTAAGTGGTGGTGCGATTGTAAGTGCCAGCGATTGTAGTCGGGCCGTAGGTAATGGTAACGATGGTTTGAAAGGAGCGTCGAGGGGGGTAAGGGGAAGGTGATGTCAATTTATCCAGGCTTTGTTTACGAGCGTCATCTAACCAATGGGATGGGAGAAACGCGAACCCTGTGAATCTGGGTAAAAAGGAGCCGACAGTCGAGCAATCCTCTTTTTGAGGGGAGTGGAACTATTTTGATCAGACTTGGTAGTATGTATATATATATATACATATGTATAATATATACCGAAGGATGAAGTGGATGGTTCAGGATGAGGATACTGAACGATAAAATGCCGGCAACGAGAGCAATGGCGTGCACTGGAGGAGGCCAAAGTCGTCAGCCTCGCTCTCTGGATCCCTGCACACCATTCACATCAATATGCAAACTGGCGCTAGGTGTTGGATATCAGCTTTTAAAGGACATCTCAATGCCAGGATTCTGTCCTTCGAAAGCCTCACAATCACGTACGAAATTGCGACCCCTTCACACGCTACACCTTATACCCCTTGCCATTCTCGATAGTATGGTAGAGCCACGATCTTTCGGCAGCCATTTAAATTCATGTACTAGACACGTGCCAAGTCCTAATCCTGTGTCAAAGTGTTATATCACTAGCTAATCCATTGGGGTTTTGGAGGAAGCGTTGGGTGGATGGAGTGAGATATGTATAATAACTTCAGATTAAATCTACATTTTTTGGAATTATTGTTTTATTTTTTGTTTTATTATTTAAGATCTAGACAATTTTGTTATTTTATAGTGACCTTTCTAGGGTGGCGTGGATCGGGTCGATCCGCAGGGGAATAGAAAAGAATTTCGTTGATTGAGGTGAGAGAAAGGAGGAAACGTTAAGTGGTTGGGGGGAGGGGGGAAGAAAGAGTAAAAAGAAAAGGGGAAATGGAGGGTGAGATACGAGAGGAATTTATGTGGGGTCATGTTGCCGAAAAGGGAGGACATCACGCCCTTTATCCCCAAACACTCGTTGCTGCGACTGTAAGCTTTTCAATTAGATTCTGATAATCCTGAAATTTGGCATGGGAAATTGAATCAAGAATGCTGAGGCCCGTCGTTCCTTGTTGATTTTGGTCGACGTACTGTTTATTTAATATTTTACTGTTAAACACCACTGGCATGCTAATTTGCCCATGGTAATAATATGAAAACATCAAGTTACTACGAGCCATTAAGATTTCGACACTCCGTTACATTTTCTTTTGCAAAGTTAACAAATTTCATCCCCAAGCAAATATACGACACTCGTATATTCCGGTGTGGGAAAACAAATATGTGGATATATAATAATACAGTGTTACTTTGCCTTGTTATACGTATGGGACTTATGCTCAAGGGGTTTGCAATCCCAAATACTATTCTGAAAATATGTATATACGTGTTGCACAAGCTTCGCTACAGCTGTATACCTGTTTCTAAGGAATGTTGAGTTACCGGCAGAAAAATAAATTAATTTTTGATTGCGTGATGTTATTAAAAAATATTTTGAAAAATTGCCAAAAATCTTTCACAAAACTTATAATTGTGAGTGAGTGTGTCTTTTTGATATGTTGCATCCCACTATGACGCTGTTGACGAAAGGGTTGTATATGGTATAGCGAAGATTTTCATTGATTTCAGAAGAAAGTCATTCTGCTCGGTGAAACAGGAAACTACACTACCGAGTCTTCTAGTTTCTGAAGAAGGCTGATTTTATTTCGTCGGAAAACTCGCGACAGGATAAACAAGATCAATGGAAGTGTATACAGTGGATTGATCTTTATATATGCATGTTATGCATGCATAAGATAAAACCGTGAAAACTGGTAACGAAATTCATTTTATGTCACGCGTCAAATATTTTCAAATTTCCGACGTTACAGAACTTTTGTATATGTAGAGAAGTTTCTGTTCATGGATTTTCAATAGACAGCAAACGCGTCTGATATTTTAACGAATATTTTTCTCGTGAAGCAATTGGTGGGTTCGAATCAGCGAAAAAAGGAATAAAAACTGATGTGCTCAGATGGTAGCCAGAAAGTACGTTTACCCGAAAAAAAAACGACGGATATTGGACAGCAATGTGAAATGGGGTTGGTATAAATAAATTTGGATGAGCAATCAAAGCGTGAAGGCTAATTTTGAAAAGTTAGTATCTGGTCCATATAACAGATTGATGATTTCTCATTATACGGACAATCCACATAGATTGAATAAAATATTTCTGAAAAATGAATTTAACAGAAGGTTGGTAGATACCACTTCCAAGATGGCTGCCCTACGTTTCTCTAGCCACAAGAACTTTCTCAAAAGTCTCGTTAACGAGACCAGTGGAGTTTTACCAATGTTCGAGTTCTTTGCATACACTGCATACATGAGTGCACCTAAAATTTGCACATAGGCAAAAATTTCTCGCAAAGCCAGAAATTGTGTTTTTTTAAGAAAAAAGTTATTCGCAAGATTCGGGAAGTCTGAAGAAGTTCAGAAAAAATAAAAACCAACAATACCATACAGAGACAGTGTCCTATGCATGTATGGGACTGACATATACGCACTAAAGATATTTTCATAAAAATCAGCTGTTTCTTTACACCTGCAATTGATGAAGCGGTTAGCCCCAGTTTTTGCAACAGACTCCATACGAGTTATTATCTCTTTTTTTACCCCAAAACCCATCCCAACCCCCCTACACGTTGACAAGTATAATGGCCGTGATTTTTATTCTAACGATAAATTTCGGTACCCCGTGAGTTTAACTGCAAATTGCAAGCGACTGCTTCGGGGGACAGCGGAGACAGCGACAACGACCTAACAAAATAAAACCATAGCAGCAGGCCTGCAACTGCAGTTTATAAATGAGCATTTTCAAATTTGAAATTCGCGTCCGTATCAAGGAATGTAGGATGAGAGTGGGAGGATTTTATTACCATGTGAAAATGTCACCACAATAGATACCTACCTTCACATAGGTACCAACCCCAAACGATTCTTACAGAAATTCAACGGTCACTATATAAAACTGCCTAAAATTCCAGTATCTATGTAGCTGAAAAAAGAACCGCGATAACTCTTTCGTGAGAACCTCCAGCCGAATAAAAACCGCCATTTTACTAAGGATTACAGCATGAGTATCGTTCTCGCTCGACTTACCCACGATAATGGATTACGTTGTTTCAGTGGGAAAATGCAATGGCTACGAATGGCTCCCAGCTAGATGCAATTCCAAGATGCTGTTCAAGATCTGCACACTTGGGGCTGCTCTAAACTGGCTTTACAGCCGCCGGAAAACCTGACGTTATTGTACGTTTATTGCGTGCGCCCGATCAACGCGTTCCACTGCAATGCACATGCACTCGCCTACGATTCTTTTATCATCCTGTGATTTGCTTCTCTTTATACGCGAGTATGAAGTCGATTGCTAGCCACTTTCCTATATACAATTAGATATATATATGCGTAGTTTTACGTACGTATACTGTATAATCTTATAAAGCTTGTAACGTTTATCTATAACTATATACAGCTGTTCGATTTTATTTCTTAAGGATTCTCACAGACCTCGATCATCCGTGAACTTTTAGGATCATCTCCATTAGCGCCTCGCTTACAGTTTCCAAATAGAATTAACCAATCGCCACCAGTGACTTTAGTCGTTCCATTTAATGTCAGTTGAATATCGATCAAAGTTGAGAAACTCTGTTAAAACTTTCCTCTATTTATATTCGTTAGCTGTTATATTTTTTTATATTTCGACAAAAATTCATAGTGCAGAGAATTACCCGATTATGTATAATAAGTAAATAGTGAATTGTCTACACCCAGTAATAACTGTTAACCTCTGTAAGGTCTGCGTTAAGTCTCAGTAGTCTGTTTTATCCGAAATAATATTCTCAAGAGACCATACGAGACTTAGTAGAGACATCATTAAGACTAGATTTCAGATTTAATACATTTTTCAGAGTCTGCATAAAGTCAATAGAGATTTTCCTATAGACTGTTGTAAGACGAAAAATGTGCACTCATGTCATCTTGGACATATACAAGATAGATAAAATCGCAGGGGTGAATATAGGGTGTCGAAATGATTTAACAAGAACATTAAGGCAAGTGTTTTCCCTTCAACGTGGATACATATAACATAATTTAGTCATATTACATTATAACATATTAAAGTCTCAGGCGACTGGGCAAATATACACATAAAGAGCTGTTGCTTCTAGAGGAAAAAAAATGTAAATACAAAAGGAAAATGGTATAAATTTTTAATCAATTCAGAACTCGCATTTATTCTGACATTTCAAAAACTTTGAATGCATAACGCGTCTCTACAATACCAGATTTATATTATATTCACATCGGCAGCCGACGTATGACCAACTTTTTTACATTCGGGTCCTTTGGGCCATCCCAACCACCCTATTTCTCATACCTGGCTCTTTCGTGCTTCTTGAATAAGTCAAACACTCATGAATAAGTGGAGAGGCCGAGAATACACGTGGTAGTCGAGGCCAGAGCCAAAACGTTATTTACCGCCGGGATGTGTTAGCCCGTGGATTCACCAAATCACATTTTATGACAGCCCAAAGGTCTATGGCATACAGTGGAACCCCCCATTTCTTTGTCACTGACAGATAAAGTTTACGCCGAGGTACGATAAGTGAGTTTAAAGATCTGAAAAGTGTCGAAAAATGCGAAAATACGATGAAGAAATTATACAACAGCTGTAGTATGGTTACAATAACTATGGGTATCTATACTGAACTCGTACAATAATAACAGCAGCATAAGAAGAACGAAGTCTTACAGAGTACCGCTGGAAGCGTGACTAATCTTCAGGGAAAGGAGTAAAGAATGGAGCTGGTAATAGAAAATAATAATACAGAGAAAATAAAGCGGTTAAAGTGTCAAGACAAACGGGATGCCCTAATAGAAAACTAGGGGTTACTAGTTTCCTGTAAAAATATTTTTCTTTCTGGTGCGATATCGGATATATCTCAAATTTAATGACTCTTTCTATTTATGTATACCGTCTGAACGTCACAGTTAATCTCTACTTAGGTAAAGATCAAAGGAAAAGGTCAATAAAATCTGTAATCACAGAGAGTATATCTACTTGTCACTTAATTGATATGAGAAAGTCAATTGAATTTTGTCGTGTCTAGCGAAGTCAGTGGTTTGTTTTTTACCAGGTTAAGCTCAAGGATAAGTGAGCCATTATCATTTCATAGGGCAAACGAAAACTGGTACAATTACCAACTGACTGACCGCATTCCGCTCGAGTGTAATAAAATGAACGCGATGCCTTTAAGAAATCCGATTTTCCAGGGAATTAAGGGTAGAGGATAGAAAGGGATGACCTGGTGGTGATTAGATATCGAGGGAGGAATTAATCTTTCGTCTATTCGCAATCGATTCTTAATATGGGGAATGTTCTTTATTAAGGGTGAGTAATTGTGTAAGGGTGGTATAGAAAGGTAAATAATTATAAAATATATTTAAAAATATATGCCGAGATGGTTTGCTGCGATTAGATGCAAAAGTACGATATAGGTATACCCATATCAGACTTCTGTATAAGGCGAGAAAGAAAGAAATAGAATAATGCAGATGAGAATCGTGGAACAATGGGATATACAAGAAACTTGAGATCAGAGAAAGATTAACTGCGAATCGTAATTCGTATTTAATTAAAGGGATGATAAGCAGTGGGTCCCTTGGGATCCGAGCGAAAAATAAAGTCACCGAATAAAACTGGAATTCAAGGAGAGAGCTTGACAATTAATTCACAAATTCCCCTGGTTAAGATTCGGTGCGTTAGGACGCTGCTGGCTATAGGTAAGAGATCCTCATAGTGGGTAGCTAAAGATAGGGGCGAACGGCCGAAGTCACCCTTACAACTATATTCCTCCCTGTCGCTGGGGAACAATCGCGAGAATTACGTCTGTTTATTTCATTGTAAATCTTATGCTGACGTCATGTTAATTAAGGCCGTATTTATTCAGGGAAAAGTAGGCTGATTCAAGACGACGGGTACATACCAGATCTTTCTATATGAAAATTTCACGACGATGTAGGAAATGACAAAAATTCGTGTTATTATTTGTATATACCTTAATTATTTTGTATACAAGTGTACGTATAAATCTACAGCGATAATAAAATTCCAAAATTCAAGTATAATACCGCAATCATTCCGATCCCGTGACTTTTTCAGCATCTCTATCAACCCTCCTGTACAGACTGACAATGACAATGAATATTAATTTTTTTAAACAATCATCCTCAGATAAAAAAAAAGTATTGCATGAGTGGTATTAAATGGTCCGTGCGGGATGAAGTTCAAAAATTTTTCGGTACAAGAAACAGGCAAATCCTTAGCGTAAAAACCGAGGCTTTCTCACGGGGGCGGATTTCTTTACCGTGATTCCCGTCGGGATTTACCATGGAATATTCATCTTGGATGTTCTTACCCTCGAAAGGAGCCAAACCGAGAGTCGGAAATGATTTTAACCATACTAAAAGATATTCACTTACGAAACGCTTTAACGCACCGAAGATCATTATCGAAGAGTCAAATAACGCAAGAGTCACGAATGCATATCAGAGTACGAAAATATCCAACAATTAAATACGTTATACCGTCCAGATTTCTGAGTAAATTTATAATTATTAAAATATAAAAAAATGTACAAAATTATAATATAATTTAACAAATAAAAATTTTAATTTATACGATCCACGGCAGCATGCAGAATTTAGTCGGCTCGTTACGGGCGTCAGTAATTTTTCCAAGCTCGTATACTATGCAGGAAGTAAAGAGACGAAGATTACACGTCCCGTAGGAAAATCACGGCAGTTTTCACGACGAACACAAGAATAAGGTATCACCGAACGACGTACTCTCTATTTACCCCACTTTTCATCCTTGTATTTTCCTTAGCCAACTCCTACCCTCTTCTTACGCTCCGTCCCTCCTTGCATTCATGCAAAATGCACTGGCGGCATTTGCGGAATGTCATATTGCACCAGCAGTAAATAGAGGGTTGGTATTTGCGTAATTATTATGAGAAACCAATATATCCTAGGTATTCGTATGGGCAATGTCTGACAGTAGCATCGTACGTGGCGCACCTGCTCATACAATAACCTGCAGTGCGTTTGTCAAATTCCTAACTACCAATTAAATCACATAGAGTCTCTCAAGTTATATTGTTCTCTACCGCACAAATATATATAGTTGACAGATGATCCAGCGTTAAGGCCCTATCGAAAAAAAATCAGCCCAAAACAAATTCGCATGTCGCGCATTACCATGAAATTCCCTCGAGCTTTTCCTCGATGGCATTACAACTTTTCTTACACAATTTCTCCTACCCCCGCATACACAAGAGAACCTTATATACACCCAGCTAGTAGAATCAGTACAAACAATCCAGCACTCAACCCCGTAGCTACTTACGGGCGCACCCCTTACTAAAGGTAGCAGGAGTGAATTATATATACATACAGAAACTTGTTAGCCTGCAACTAGATTGTCCCTGGACTTCCCAATAACCGTTTTGTATCACGGTATAGTAGGTTGGCGGGGGGGAGGGTTGCACGAAGAGACATAGGTCGAGCGAACGTGGACAGAGTAAGATGGCGGTAATTGATTGCTGCGTAGGTCTCCCTGTAGATTAATAGTCACCGTTATCATCTCGAGGGGTAGCTTTCTCTGACGACTGGGGTGCGAATGGGGCTATACGTACCGGTGTGGTCGTTCAATTTCTCGCAAGCGCACCCTTCACCTGCTCGCTTGCCTTCCTGCCAGCATCGCCATGGCTCGTTACCCATGAGATATCCTGGGGAAGCCTGATCCATTGAGTAATTACGTGGGTCCTACTATATATACCATAAGTACCCCTATAAGAAAATCAGAAGCTCGGTTATCGATATACTTGAGAAGTTTTCTTTTTTTCTCCTTTAGGTTATTACAAGTGATATATGGAACCGTCGTTGATGCTCAGTCTCTTTGATTTATAATATGTATAATTCTCTACTGTACAGTTTACTTTTGCTTTAGTCGCGCAATATTGTCATTTCGGCGCGCGCAGTTGCGTGCAAATCCGAGGATCCTCCCCCTAACGAGCTCTCGTGCACCCGAGAATATTCTTGTAGAGCACATGTAAGTACGTATTGAACCTGTATGTATAAATTTGGCTATGGCATACTTTGAAAACGATTTCTTTTACGAACACGCTTATTCGAGGTCATATGGCTGTTTTGGGGTCCGACCTCAAAGTTTTTTCAGCGTAATGACTGTTTTGAGGACCGTAAAGGTGACTCTCACACCGAATTTGTTTATATTTTTTTATTGTTAATAAAATTGTTTATATTGTTAGGTTAGGTTAGGTTACGTTAGGTTAGTTTAGCTTAGAATTCCAATGCTGACACACCCCAAGGTATTAGTTTTTTTTTTTTAAAAACAGCTTGCAGTTTTGACCCCTTAATGTTTCGGGTTCCCAAAGTATCCCGTGGACACACATATATATATACACGCATACTGAAGAATATACATTGTACGAGAATGTAGACGCTTTAATGTGCTTGGAGCGTTTTGGAGTGGCTCGTCCTGGTGCAATCGTCCGTACAGTCAGGAGATGAAGTTAATTTAGAGTCAGACTGAAGTAAACGGCGCAGGGATGCACGTATGTAGTCATACGTGGCAGGGACAGTTACAAAGTCGGAAATTATATGAGACAATGATTAAGTATCGTTATGATTGCCAGAATTAAATGGGCGAATTATAGAATCTTTGGATAACTTGAAATCTTATTATTGTAATATGGGCACTTTACGCAAGGGTTATGTAGCTTTCAAGAATGAGCGTAAAACGTACATGTTATAAGCATAGCGTTGGTGGCTGATAGTGGAGAACTGCCGGTTGGCTTTTATTGCCCGGACCTATGGGACTCCTTCAAAGTGGACCACATCTCTGTATACATTTATCTTACGACTCTGGAAACGCTCGCTCTTCGCCCGAAGATCGACGCCAATTTCCGATTTCATAATAAAGCATCCTCGCGATTTATTCTTATACCGACGAGATGGGAATAAAGTTAAACATTTTTTTTTTTTTTTTTTTTTTTTTTTTTTTTTAATGAAATCTCCGTATAAGGAAACGACAAACAAATGATTGCACAGTGTTATTTACAGCGAGGAGTATAGAACGAATGGAAGCTGTGGTTCGAAAATTCCACGAAAAGTATATTTAGATCGCATTATCAAAATGATTTTGGGAAGATGATTTTCGATGATCCGAGGAGATGCGGAGAAGATAAGTTTTTTTTGAAGTGATAAAAAATGAGGATATGTTTTGAAAGAATCACGTCGATGCGATGAGATTGCTGCTGTATCAAACTATAGAAAATACTTTTTTTTTCGTGTATCTGATGAAACACACACGTGTCACTACACGCACGTCATACTTGTATGTTTCTATGAAAGCGATGAAAATCTCGTGAAACGATATTTTATGCTCATTCCTGTACTGAGAATCTTCCTTGCTCTCCTGCGTGCCAAGAACTATGTAATTACATTTAATTGTAACTCTCCGGACCACTCTAGCAACACGTGCCAATCTCTCCTCTTTTTACCCCTTGCTGATACCTACACGTCTTTCATCCCTTTAACTCTCCGTACGTAGTCATACGTGAATATATACAGAAATAAACATATTAAGAAATTTTAATGTTTAACGCGGCTTTCTTTTCTAATATCTATAACATTCATTCCTTATCGACGTAATATGAGAAATTTAATTTTATCATTTTTATTATATCGGCAATAATTATAAATATTACACTAATGTTCATACACGTGTAATGTTCAGTACAGTCGTACCTGGCACTTGGTATAATTTCTTGGTACCCAGTATGTTAGGGATCGTATCTGTTGCCACGACCAGAACCATGTATAATACTATAGATACACATATGATCTATGCTTTATATTAAATTGCATAATATACAACATATATCATACATACGTCAGAGTACTATCCGATGCCTAAAGTTATTCCAATCAATGAGTAATATTATCAATAATATATTATTACATTATCATACATAAGTAATTACCAAAATTTTGCCAATTATAACATATTGATATTTGTACAGATATTACGTATTACATAACGATGGGAGTTGTTCAGTACCAAAGTCATCTTTGCCCGAAGGAATATCTCATACACCCCTATACAGTCTACTAGCTGGAAACAACCCGATATTTTAGTCCTTACAGAAACAGGTGCTTGGGACACGACGTCCATCAGTTACAATAAGGACATTTTTCGATCATTATTTTCAGCTATGTATCATTATTATTAGTATTATCATCATGCCGTTATCGATGCTTTATTTCACTTTTCCTTTTTAATCTTATGATTCCATTACTCCTACATTCTCGTCTCTTTATATATGTGTATATACATTAATAAAGCATACTTTGAGGACAATTTCAGTAATACAGCCGCTAGTTTGAGGACAATTATATAGTTTGGGGTCGGACCTCAAAGTTTTTTCAACATAATGCATGTTTTGAGGCCCATAAAGGGACTGTCACACCAAATTTGTTTACTTTTTTTGAATGCTAGACATCCGGAGTTATGATGAGCTTAGAAAGTGTTTCGTTAGGTTAGGTTAGGTTAGGTTAGAATTTCAATGCTGTGATGCCTGAGGGTATTAGCTAGAAAAAAAACGTCAGTTTGCTATTGTGAAAGCCCCTAATCGCCTGGGTCCTTAAACTAATACTTTCTACATTATTATATATACATATATGTAATATGGTATGCATTTCATTTCAAAGCAGACGTGACTGATATGTTAAGTTACTATGATGATAAGAGAATAATTAATGAAATTAACTTAACGTATCTGAAGTGAACTTCCTCCTAATGGCACTACAGGATCATCATTCTCTCAAATGACAAATGCAGCATTGCCACGTGTCAAGGGACGAAGATTTAATCTCAAACAATCAAGTTTCGCGAGTTGTCCCTCGCCCGTTCCTCTTTCCCCGAAATTTCCACGATTTTCCTGTGATACTCCCGAGCCTCCGATAGTCCCGTATTATCAAGGGGAATACCGTGCAATCCGGTATCGATAACGCACGATTATTATCGATCGATCGATTCATTTTCACATGAGAATGAATTTCTCGATACGCTAGAAAATTTCGCGTCAACTTTTCGAACGGTTCCTAAAGCACTTCCTATGTACTACTGCTTCTACTATATACTGTATGTATATGTTACATATATCCCACTCAGGTATCCATACTCCGCGTTCCGGTGCAAGGACTTTGCGAAAAACTTTCAAAGACGATTTCTTCGTTATTTCTCGAAGGTTCGATGGGAACGTTTATGGGTGCAGGGGCCAATCCCAACCTCCCATAGACGGTTCCAGTAGTCGAAACTCGTACGAAGACATTTCTGTTTCCCTCGTCTTTCTCTTATTCCTCGACTCCTCTTCTCTCTTACCATTTCAAATATATATGTATATACTTATAATCTTTCATCAGTTTCCCATCAAGTTCGGTTTCTCTATTTTCACCAATCCTATATTTTCTCACTCTACTTCCCAAAGCTTCACCACTACCGATCCCTTTATTCAGACACTCATACTACTCTGGTACGTACCCATTCTCCTTCAGTTGGAAAACATCGAAACGCTTCCGGCAACCGCGCGACTTTCCGTGTCAATTCAATTTTTTAAAGCATTCCCTACCACCACAAGCGATATACTACCGGTATATGAGGAGAAACCGGTCCTCCTAGAATTTCTTTCTACACGACACCGGCAAAGGCTTTTAGTTTCCAGACCTGTAACGCTACGCATATAGACAGTTATGGGAGTGAGCTTGCACGTGATGTGTCTGGTGGTCCATGTGCTGACATGTACGACCACAATTGAGCATGCTCGCAATTGGACTTCCGGCTACCTTTTCACTTTGGACTTTCACTCCGCGCGAGCGCTAATACTTCGTTTCTGTTTTATCGTTTAGCCGAATCGACCAGGACCATGTATTAGAGATGAGAATCCGCTTCTCGGGCCTTTGCTCGTGGTCGGCCGATTCGTACGAAAATCCTCTAGTCTCCAGCTCCAGACGTCTCTTTCGCCCTGGGAATTCCTGGAGACTCGCTGGACGGCAAATTTTTCCGAATGACGCGGTTGGCCGAGCAATTTTCTCTGGCTACGAGGTAAAAGGAAGAGCACGAGGTGGCGGCGGTGGATGAGAAGCTTACGGGGGTCGACCGATGGAAATTAATTCGCACGTGGTCGATCAATATCGGGTGGGTGCGAACCGCGACGGATTCCACGAATATCTATATAGTCGGATCTCTAAAAGTTATTTTCATTAGATGGATTTGAGAATGCTGCTTTTTTTTCTTACAATCATTGATTATAATAATGTACAACATAAGCATACGATAAAATTGAATATATTGAATGCATTTGAAAAACAAAAGAAAATATTATTGTTCCTACCGGTTGAGATGGGACAACATAGGTGAAGGAACTCGTGCGGATGATGACGTAACAGCAAGGAAAAGCTGCCAGCTCTGCGTCTCCGCAAAGAGAATAATTTCTAATAGAAATCCGTTGATGAGTAATGCGAAATTGGGTGAGCACGGAATTGTCTCTGACGGGGTGCCGAAGCGGGCCTAAACTCCCTTCGTTTACCTCCGTAGAAATGGTTTTAAGAGCCTGGCAAGCAACCCTTAAGAAGATTATGCGGAGTTACTCGCCCGCGATGCCTCTTCCTTTCGGTTCGTTAACTGGGCAAAGGAGAAAGCGGTATAAAAGGACAACAGAAAAATACAGATAATTGTAACACGTTCGGCGACACGTCGCTACGACGATTTAAAGAGACGCGCACACCTATAGACTACATTGACTCAAATGTCAAATATAATATAAGGGAGTTATTTTTATTGAAAATTATTAGAAGAAATGTCCGAAACATATTTCGAGTCTGTATATGCGATATGCGATACGTGACAGGTACAGTGCGAAACAAATGAAGATTCGTGTGTGTTCAATTTGACCTCGACTGTATAAGTGTTATGTATTGCATTGGCCGTGACGTCAGGAAGCATTCCGCAATGTACGAGGAAACTGTGCACGGGTGGTAGGGATTGTATGAAGAAAAAAAGACTGTAATATATAGAAAAAAAAGTTTTGAGGCTCGCCTCGTGGAATGAGGAAAATTGGAAAAAATTAAGCGGAAACTTTGTATCCGACAACGTAGCGCTGTGCATATTTCCTTTTGAATGTGGCCTATCCGCTCGGCGAGTCTAGGCGATTCCCGTAGGAGTCTATGGAGATTCAGAAAATTGCTTAGCCGGATGGAAGACCCGAGGAAAATAGAGAAAGCTGGGATTGCAAAAATTTATAGTATACCACGAGGCCAGTTACGAACGGTACCTGGATAGTGTTCACAATTTTTGTTTTCAGCTATTTCTGCTCTTTCTACTATTATCCAATTTTTGTTCTTACTCTGTCTCTGTTTCTCTCTCCCTCCCTAGCAACCACTTCCCCACGTTCCTACGAACCTCTGTGCTAAAATCCCGTGTATCCTTTCTTTTCTCGAATAAGCCAAACGTCATGCAAAAACTTGCCGCGTTAACCAAAGAAATTGCGATAAAAGATACACGTTCAGATAGACATAAATTGTAGGTCCAGGATGAAAAATTCGACAGACTTTCGAGGATCCGTCCGTGTCGTCACGGCGTTCTCACGACGCCCAGCGTCGCCAGCATCCTTGCGCTTCACGGACGTTCACCTTCCGATCTTACCCCTCCCAGCCGAAACCACCGAAAATTGCTTTCTCTTGCCGGAAGCGTAGCCCTTCCACGAAGGGCCGGTCGGTCGACGCGGAGCAAAAAATCACCCCTGCTGATATTTACACAGCATTTCCCTCGAAATGAAATCTAGGGGGTGTGTTCCTCGCGAGGTTTTCCTTTCTTTTCTCTTCGAGATCGCGCCAAAGTGCCGACTCCGTCCTACGTGTAAACCGACGTTAACGACGATTTTTACGTGCGGAACAAGACAGAAGCAGCACTTTAGGGTAGGTAAAAGAAGACGGGTATATAGACAGAATAGATAGCAAGTCAGCTAAGCAAATGGTTGAAGGGTTGAAGATAAGAGCGAAAAAAAGAAGATTAAAAATGGACTAAGCAGACATACTATCCTCGCAACCCCATTGGGGGTGGGGGTGTTCTAGGAAGTTACGATAAGATCGAAAAATAAAATGTAAGTGGGATGGAAGTTGTGAGACGAAGAGATCAAAGGAAGAAGAAAAAAGAAGCTGGAATACAAGGGCGTTAAAAACGAAGAAAAAAAAGTTAAAAAGAAAGGCCAGGTTCGACCTCGTCGTGCAAATCGATTTTGAAAGCGTCGAGATATAACCCGAAGACAGGCCGGTATTAAACGCGCAATTATTTTAAATCGACGAGCTATAAATTAAATTCGCATTACCAGTGCCGAGTGGGCGCTGGCCGACGGTCCATCATTGCGTTTCACTGTGAGTATTTACGTAAAGCAAATACAGAGCATGGAGCAGCTCGATGCCCGTGGGCTTTCGCGTCCGTCTATAAAGTAATGGTTAAAAGAATGCTACATCACTGAACGATCAGTTTTAATATTTGAATAGAGACTTTAGCGCGTTCTGTACGCGTACGGCGATATGCGATAGCACCGCCACACGGTGTAGCGTCTACTCTGACGCTGCAGTACTGGTATATGCAGCCTCGATGATAACCATAGGTATATCGTACGTACATATAATAAAAACGAAAAATCAAATATATTTCAACAAGTTATTCTATCTATATCTATAGTCACAGACTCCGGTGCTGGAGTCTATTTTTAAAACCGTTCCACTGGCGCGAATCTCACGACCGTACCTGCCTCCATGCTCTCACATTGATCGCACTTTTAATTACACGCAGAGGGACGATAACCGTGTTACCGTTGGCTTAATTAACGTCAGCGCGCGCGCGCGCATTTTGGTGGATATTAGTTTCGGGCATGCATACGTATCGCCCGGTCATTAATTTATTAGCGCCATTTCTGTATCGTCTGGAGAGAGATATTGGTACGTGTATAGTACACGCGGGCACATACGTAACGATGACCATTTGCATAGCGGGCGAATAAGGGAAGGTGAAGGTAGGCATTAAATTCGGGAATACGAAAAAGTCAGATATACAAGATCATTGAGGCACTTTATGTGCGTAATACTGAACAAAGGTATATAACATGAATATAAACCACCGCGATATAACGTTATAATGAAATTACAGTTAAACACAGTGACGTCTCAACCGTTTTATCTTTGAGGCCCCCCGACGAATAATTCCGCACTCGAGAACGTCCCCGACGCTTTTGAGGTTACGTTACCTCCACTGTACCGTAGCGTATACCAAAGCAGGCGCCAAAGCTTTTCCCACGGGCGCGATCGGGAATTATCATTCAATAATGGCATAGGGTAGTTACGTACCACCTACCCCTACGTAGTTATAAAGACACGAAGGTTGATGTCTGTGTGTTTACATAGGTATATGGTATACGTATATCCACGTGACGGTATATAACAAAGGTAGCAGCTAAGCAGAGCTCCCCTTCCGCGCCTACTACATCTTCGACGTCTTCATTGCCCCAGCATCCCTTGTTCCCAAGGCGTTCCACCTCGTAGAAGTGGTAAACGGAGATACAGCGTCTAATCACGGGCTTCCATAACTCGCTTGTCTCGACCTGCAAATCGCGTTAGGCAACCCCGTTCCGACGAGATTGGCCACGATGTTACGCCGCCTCTTCACATCTCAGGACCGAGACACGGATCATTCGGGGCTCTCGAAATGGCCGGCCCAAGATTATTCGGGCGACCCTGTCCTGTCCATACTCACCCCTCGATTTCAGATCCACCTTCCATGATTTTACTTCCTTCGATTTATATTGGAAAAATCTCTGCCTTCCTCTGATTTCCTCTTACTTGAGTGTTTTCTATCTCCTTCTCTCTCTCTCTCTCTCTCTCTCTCTCTCTCTCTCTCTCTCTCTCTCGCCCCCCCTCTCTCTCTCTCTCTCTCTCGCTCTCTCTCTCTCTCTCTCTCTCTCTCTGCCACGTACATTCACTCTAATGTCTTGGCAATTTTGGCTAAAGGGAAACCCGACCCGATCATCTTGCTTGGAATCGCCCCTCATATACATATATATGTAGACTGTGCCACGGGATACCTACAAGTAGCTATAGATATAAACCCGTGCTGCATGGTAGAATATGTAGGTTACATTATTGACTAGCCGTAGGGCGGCTTCTCATTAATTTACATCTCTGAATGTGACTCGTGTAATTTAATTTTCTGTTGTTGCAAGCGGCAAATGGTGCAGTGTAAATTTCACACTTGTAATTGCAGAGAAGGTATGATTTTGCAGATGTTACTCTTACATTTACGCGAATATTGTTAGGGTTATTGTTTAAAAAAAAAAGGTATTCCATATCGATCCAACGCTGAATCACTAAAGTGACTGATGTATTAACTTTAGATAGACGTAAGTAAAATTCTTTTTTTATTTGCAAATAAATAAATGCATATTTAATACGTGTCGCTTTCTGCCGAACATTTATTATTTGCATATGTTAACGTGTTTGGATGCAAACTATTTTTTTTGTACACCGACCGACGTATCCTTGTTTTTTGTAATATTTATAAAAATTATAGACCTATTATATTTCGAATAAATATATTTACGTAACACACTACAAAGTTTATTCGTGATATTCGTAACGCGCGAGGTTTGATCAGAGCCAGAAGTATTTCCGTATGGTTTCGAATGTCAGAAAGCAATTAAATCCCCATGCAATTGCCAAATGGAAAGTTCTTGGGAAATCCGTGATGGGAATATCGAAGGAACGGCGAGGGGCCTGATGGGGCTGGGCTGCCGGGTATAGAGCTCCGGTACCTGCAGCAGAGGGGTGGCCGATTTAATACTCCGTAAGCTAGAAACCTGTCGAAGAGCTCATCTTGTACGCGTAGAACAACGTGACACTTCCATCGGGTTCCGAATAGAATTTAAATTCAGAATACTTCCGCGAGCGATTTCCCAAGGACTCGAATAAGTCGAACATAAATTCTGTCGCTTCCATGCATAAGTTAAATCGGGTGGTAGGTTAGGGTGGGGGGGAGGCCAATATATTTTCATTCGCTACGCTTTGACGCGTACTGGTCCCACGGGACTACATCATTGCCTGTATATAGGAGTATAGTGCACATTCTGTGGTGTAGATACACTATGGCCCCATGCTATGCTGTATAGAATCCTCTACCCATCTATGCCTATCACACTACGACGTGTTATATATATATAGGTATAAGTATATACATAGATCCGAGAAGGTTGTATCTTCCCGGTTGAAGACTTTCTCATTCATGAAACTGTCAAAACCGCATTACGCCGTAAACCTCGCCATAAAAGTCACACGGTCCACTATACAAGGGAATGGGCTGTGTATTGGATGAGAGATGAACTTACGTGCTCCATGGGACATACGGGAGAACGTTCGATAGCGTTAAATGGAAAATCGAGAACGACAATGATCCGACGATTTGTACGGTTGACTTGAAGGTCGATTAAAAATCTGAAGAACGATAACAACAATTTTTTAAGAATAATTAAAAGCAATACCATTGGACCTTGTGTAAAGTTGTATGCGCAGTAAATATTTTTGTATAACTCTTGAAAGTGTTGAATGTAATTGAAAAAGTCAACTATGAGCAATCACAATGAAAAATTTGTTACCTCAGTTCGAAAGGGATCTGGGGACAGGTAATAGATCGTAATGTCAAAGTGCATCGAATAGATCCCGTACGATCTACTAGAGTCTAGTAAATCTAATCTTGATTCGGCATCCGTAAAAGCCGGGTCGACATCTTATTTTACGAGACGATGGGTAAGAACCAGAAGCGTCCGTATACATATATGCAAGACAGTGTAGTAGATATACACATGTATAATACGTGATATATACAGTACGTGACATATACTATATTTCATGCCCAAAATCACACGTCATATATGAATCAGAAAATATAATATACACTCAGTGTAGCTTATTTAGTAACGGATAATGCACGAGGTCAATTACGGACCGTAAAAATTAATTAAAATTATTTAATAAATAATGAAAACAGTTTCATAACCCCTCGGTCATGTTTCAACATACAGTTTGTTTTTTCCTCGTTGTATAAAATATAGGCTCATTAAGAAAAAAAAAAAAAGAAATAAAAGAGTATTGTTAGTGTTCAAAATGACGTATCGCTTTAAATATCGAGTTCCCATATATTAGGTATATGCCAGAACCGTATACGGCGACGTAGCCATATCGTCACGAGTGAAGTTGCATATATGTATAGTAAGGGCATTGATCGTATTTCAAAATATAAATTCAGCGACAAGAGGTAAATGCAGTAGGCATTAAGCAAGGATCGCAGCAGAGAAAAGGGCTTTACGTTAAACCGTGAAATGACTGTTGCTGCTCTCGATAGTGTTCTGCGCACGATTGATGAATTATTGGAAATTTTCAGCAGGAAAAGAAGCCGAGGACTAATGGAAATAAAGGCACATATTGACGTTACATACGCAGGTACGAATTTATGGATAAATTCAATAAAATTGTTGGAAGTGCAACTTTTTTTTAATGTGCAGCAGGTGAAATATGAATCGAGAGGAATCCGCTTACACAAACCAGTACGGGAATTACTGTGGAATGTATTGTTTAATTTGTAATCAATAATAAAATTATTATGGAATATGCTGCATGACTTTTTATATCGCGATAGCAGCACTGCTCGATTAAAAGTGTAATGAGGAATTGATATCACTGGATACGTTATTACAGCGGTTGGATGCAGTTCTAGTAATGTAGCTGATATCGGCCAGATTTTAATGTGTTAACGCGCGTACGCGTTACAAGTGAAATTTCACCGCAACTGTTGTATCACGCTGTACATTCCCATAGTACTGTAAATAAGTAAACAGATGGCGAAACGTGGAATTTCAAAATGACATGTGGTATTCATGACACGTTGACGCCTATGCAGCCCCAACTGTTACGTCGAAGCACACGCAGATGTAAATCTTCCAAAACTTGGTTTTCTTTTGAAAATTCAATTTTTCGTAAATCAGTACAGAGAATATGGGATAGAAAAAAAAATCATAAAAATCCTTATACTTCATCGTGTCGTGCACGTAAACAAAATGCTCGTTGATGCACCGTGAGTAACGTGGAAGCAATCATGGTTACGTGGGGTCGCGGCAATAGAAGGAGAAAAAAGGGGGCCGCCATAAATAGAACGGTAGACCGCGCTCTATAACGATCTTACAATATTTATTTCAATCCCGAACCCATTACGAGAGCCATTTCGCAATCCACCTAAAGCCGAATACGCCTTTGGCCCGCGCTAAACCACCCTACGCCCCACCCTAAGGAAGCCCAAACTTATAAAACACCCAAAGACTGTAAACGTTGAACTTCCCCAATGAAACTTAGCCAGGTTTCACCCTTGCTGGTGCTGTAGCTGCTACTGGGAAGATAACGGTCAGCCAGTAGACCCAGAGCCACGACCCGTTTATACGACCCAATACGACTCTAGCTGAGTAACAAGAAGACGATCAGTTTTGTTCTACTTTGAAGAAAAATTTGCTCCCTTCATCCCCTAAATCGTAAAAATGAAAAAGAACGTTTCGAGCAAATATTGATGGTCTGTAAATAAGAAGCCTTAACTGAGAGTCCCTATAGGTATACTACAACGTAGTACATAGATATACTACATACCCATATGTACAATGCTATGTTGTACTATGCTGTGGGGGATGTGAACGGACTTTAATACTGGATAGATAGCACGTATCGGTAGCATGTGTCTGAACTGTCTGGCAAGCGCAGCAATAATAACAAGCCTGACGGTTCGACGTGGTTCCGGTGCAGGGGCGTAGTTGCTGAAGAATTACAAGGAAGCTGCAGCTTTAAGGATGAAAAAGCATTAAAAAAATAAAATAAATAAAGTTTCAAGTGGCACAACGTGCACGTCGACTGAGGTTGCCTTCGCCAGGAACTAGGTGGTGA
The DNA here is from genome assembly GCF_000341935.2 of Cephus cinctus. NCBI lineage: Eukaryota > Metazoa > Arthropoda > Insecta > Hymenoptera > Cephidae > Cephus > Cephus cinctus. The sequence goes on along the minus strand of NW_014333290.1, from coordinate 743,606 downwards.
GGAGGAGAGAGGATGAGGTGGAGGAGCTTGCAAACTACACAAAGCCTTGTAACTCTCGTGTCGTTCAGTAAACGCAATTACCGCGGTAGAAACTGAAGGCGAAGGAATGGAGAAATGCTGGGTGCAGTAAGTGGTGCGATTATAATTTTCAAGGGAGTCTCTTCCTTTTGCGAGGCAGACTCTTAGGGGGACAGGCTAGGCACGTATACACGGCTGCACTTTCATATAGAAATGTATATGCGACAAGATACACATGGAGAAACAGAAGGGATGAAATGGTGGATAAGAAGAGGATAAGTACAAGAAGGATAAAGAGATACGTAAAAAGAGAGAGAAAGAGAGAGAGGGCGGAGGGGGGAAACTGTGAAAAGTTTCGAGTTCGCCAGGACAGCGTGATACAAAACAGTCCCACCCTTGTACTCTAGCCAACCCACTACACCCGATTCACGGCACAGCATCCGCACGAAGAGCATCCCGCTTTACAGGGGTAGAACATTCCCCTATTCTTTGGTGAACTACGACTGTCCAAGTCCAACCTAACCTAACCTAACTTGTCCGACTTCGCGCATAGCTAAAGTCCTCGACTTGACTTACTCAGGCAATTCGTATCCACATTTAGGCCTGGTTGAACTATGCGTATGAATTTGAATTAACGTTGGCTGATTCTGTCATGGGTATCAGTCTGATTAGGAGTTATGGCAATATAGAAACCGAAATTCGTATTAGGAATATATGCAGCTTACGTAACTATGTAAGTCTATGAATATTCATATACATATACATCTACGTGTAATGCGTCTATTAGATATTCTTATAAGGGTTTGCGCATCCCTTGATTATGCGGAGTTTCGCCCAGGGCATCAATGCTGATGCGAACGGTAAAGACGATGTAAATGATAAAGGACACGGGATTGTGATCGTGGCGCACGATCGTGAAAGGCCATAATTGTACAAGGATTTGAATCTCCCGCGCTTATCCTATATTCGACCGCGTCGTCCATGCCTGTTTTTTTCCCAGCACTTGTAAATTTAGTTACGTAAGCTCATAATTCTGAATAACAAAGGGGACGAGGGGTTTGACATTTGCTCGGACAAAGTAATATTTACGAGGACTTTAATTTTTATTAGAGTTTGAAATAGATATATGAAAGACTGACGAAGACCTGGACCCGGTACACGCGGGAAAGAAAATAAGGACAACGATCCTTTGGTAATCCTACGGAATATCATAAGTCACCGTTAAGAGATATATCTACACGGTATTGATATGTAGGTACATATACATATAATGTACTATAAAGCCACGGGACTTAGATGCGAAATGACTTGGGAGGATAAAAGAGAAATAAATCGAACATAAGGAAAAAAAAAAGAAACGAAGCAGAAGAAAGGCAGGAAAATTTAGGAACTGAGTAAGCGATTTTTCTGATGCCTCGTAATGGATTCTCGGTCGTCTTCTGCCGCCTCGACGCCTGTGGATGATAATGCAATAATAAGATTGTCGCTAATGACTACATGATCGAATCCGAGCCGATGCGTCGCCTGGTGTTTCGAGCACGATCGAAGGTGAAATGTAATATCGAAGCTAAAGCTCATCTCCGCATCGATATGTAGAACAAGCCGTTTTGATTATTCTCAAATATTCGATATAACCAAATAATAATATAATACTCGATACATGAACAGAAAGATACGTATGTGCCAAGCTCATTGTACGTCTGACTGAGCCAAGGAAAAGTTCTCGTTCCTCGATTTAACGATTTGGAAAAGTCGATGAAAGCGTTCACCAGAATAGAAACGGTGTGACTCCTTTTCCGTCAGGGCCAAAAGTTACCAGCCAAATGTTAAACTCGATAAAAACAATCATGCTCGGTCACACGACGAAGAAAAAAGAAATTAAAAACATAAATTAAGCATCTATAACAAAATTGGCAAAGTCTATATACCTTTTTGTTATTTCCTTCAAATCCACCAGTCTAACAAGATATAACGAAGTTACTTGCGAACTTCAAACTGTCATGCGGTAGAGGACGTTGAAAAAAACTACAATGAACAATCCGGTCTTCTTGCAGTTTTACTTTGTTCAAGTTTTCCTACCTCACGCGTCTCTCCTATTCTCTTCTTGGGAAACACCGAAGCCTCTGCTGGGTAGTTGAGAGAACGTGAAACGTAGATATCCACACGTCAGTGTAAAAAACTTAAGATACGGGACAGACCACTGATCGATTATTATATACGTTCCATATAAGATCTCGCATATAGGTCTACTGAGACTACACAGGACACCGGATACACTTTAGCTTCCTTCATATACATATAGTAGGTATACAGCAGCCCTGGTACAGAGCGCAATGAAAATGATTAAGCGGCCCCTGAATCCCAGTGAAGCTGCTCTAATCCGGTGCTAAAGGCAAAACAGAGACAACTTTGGGCTGTAACTCGCGTTAACCTCCCATTACATACGCGAAACACGAAGCACGTTACACATTACGCGAAACAGCCGACGTAACCAGCGAGTATTTAGAGGAGGGAAGACACGTCTCGTATAACGTTTACAGCCATCTGATCTTAGCTGCTCGCTTACCGTTGAGCGTAATTTAAAAAGCGGTATATAATGCAAAAACAAATGTGTACTCAATATACACATATTATATAATGAAAATAAATATTTTTCACTGTATTCCACCTATATGAAGTTTCCGTGGGGGAGACGAAGCGAGGAGAAATGACAAAGCCCAACGGAGTCGCTAGACAACGAGTTTTCTTTACTTTTTTCTTTTGTTACTTCCCTAATAGTACGGAAAATCTGGAAAGTCCTGCACGATAAATGTAAAGCTCTTATTTTCTTCATTGTCGAAGATCGTTGCTTGTCGTTGGTACAAAATCTTATGGATTTATTGTACTTTATCATATTACCAGTACATGGAGGTTACCCTTTTTTAAACGCGTTATAAGGTTAGCGTACACGGTTGCACGCGTTATCTATGCTATTTCTATAACACAATGTGACTAAGAAGCTTTACCCGCGTTAGGGTAGAAAATTCAAAGAGGCTTTTTGAGTAAGCTTGCCGAGGCGTGCGAACGCGTGAAACGTTAAGCCGACGCATGGCTCGAAGGCCCACAGGGTGCAGAACGAGGTCACGAGATTCCGTTATCGTTTCGCCCGGTTTCAAGAATAGTTGGGACGTCAAGAAGCACGGAATAGGATTAATGGGCCATCGTATTACGCACGGTGGGTGATAAAATATCACAGAGGGCGTCGTCTCTAAGTGTCTTTGGAAATTTAGAGGCTGCAGGAGCAGAACTACCAACCCTCGAACCTTCTGTCCGAAGAAGAGAAACTTGCTCGATAAGCCGCCTTAACGTTGGATAATCTAGACTATTAGTAGCCACTAACCGTGGGCTAGTGGCCTTAATTAATTTAACGAACCGGCGATGCTAGCTCCTCTGTCCTTGATTCTCGGAAGTAGAGATGTGGTACTTTTCGAGTGTTCTCGAACAATATAACAATACCAGAGAAAAAGGCTAGAAACGTTTACAACGCCCACTTAAAAAAAATTATCTTTACAAAAATGTCATGCTTACGTCCTAAACTCGTAAAGCATTTGGGTACAATTTTTAAAAAATAAATATGACAAAAATTCAACCTAGCTATTCTTGGCATATTCAGAAAACCGCTGAAACATCGACGTCATATCCCTGGCGATTCCACGATGTCTTCCTCATATTCGTAAAATTCGTATTTGCACACTCGTACAGCTCTCTGGCTACCTAGCAGCCACCAAGCAAAGCACACCTCGGAGCATGTCCTCGGGGGATGTCGGCAACTTTAAAATATAGAGGGAAAACCGGACTCGGCTGCTTTCTCATGGTTCTACTTACGCCTCGAGGGAGACGAACATGGGGAACGTAGCGCCAAGATTGCTTATGAACTCTGAAAACGTCAGGGGCTTGATATTTGCCGCGATAGGGGGTTGACGTCAACCACCCACTCAGACCTTCCTTCGAATACATTTGATAGGGGGGTTATCTTGACAATTGGAGGTTGGGTCCCTACGATTTGTATTCCTCTGTACCATATGACCTATTTACGACTTTTTCCTTTTTCCGTCTTACTTCCTTTCTTTGCTTCTTCGTCGCCGCTTATAATATGTCGTTCGGTTAAAGTTTGACAGGTGGCTGTAGTTTGTTGTCACGATACTCGCGGAAATATCATCGACCGAGTTCTCGCTACGACGTAGAAGCGTCTATCGTGGCTGGCAACGTCTTTATGATTTTTGCAGTCAACTTTCTGTCGAGTCGAGTGGAACTGAAAATATATAAAGTAACATACTCTTCTTTATCTTCCGTCTGGATTCAAGGAAATTCATGTTGGTTCTTATAGTGCAAGTCAATCTTGTATGGATTATAAAATTAACTAGGGACATGATCTCAGGATCTTATAATATTTAAAGTTACTATTCCGTGAGAAAATTTCATATAAATAAAATATATATATAACGTAGTCCGGATTAAACGATCGAACAATATATGTATATCCCTAAGACGTAAATGATCTCTCCCGTCTGATCTTTGACAGATACAGATCGACTCTCAGTAATTCGAAATATCCTGATTATTCAGCGTGATAAAGGAGCGTGAGAAACGACGTGAATAACTCACGTTTGCGACGAACACTCAGCTCGTTAGATTCCAGACATTGTTTCCAATAGCATTAAACGCCACGTGACGCGACGATAAGAGGTACGAGTGAGGAGTCAAAGCTCAATTAAAATTAACTTACGATTCGCCCCGATAAAGATTAATTGTCAGAAAACGTAAAAAAAAAGCACGCTCTTTCGATCAAAGCCCTTTTAACAAGAAATTGAATCAAGTCAGAGTATGTCAGATGTCAGACGAACAAAAGTTGAGAGAGGATTCGTTCTTGAAGTCGTGACAATTTCCCTCTCGGCCGTAATGAAATTCCTTTAAGAATCGGAGATAAGGCTTCTCGACCGTTGACGGGACGCTACAGATTTTAATAACCATCCAGATTCAGCCGCAACCTGGCAAATGGCCGTAGTGGTAGGTAGATGGTAGGTAGGTAGATAGGTAGGTGGGTAGAGAGAGAGTAGTAGGCAGAGGGTGTCTCGCCCGTTGGAGTCAAGCATTGATCCCGCCATTTCTGACTCTCCTCTCTCCTTACTTCTCACAGCAGAGCCACCCTCCACCCTCCTCAGCGTCGACCCTATCCTCCTCCACCAACGGTGCTCCCTGAAGTCTCCTGACGCTCCACAGTCTCCAGAGTCTCCCCTCGCTCGTGACTCCCAACCTTCAAAACCTACCCGGACCACACGCAGCCCGCGACATTAGGCCTACGTATCAGCGTCACTGCAAAACAGACACCTAGGCTACAACCCTCTCCTTAAGAATCGCAGTCTACTTTCATTTTTCGGTATAGCCGCGACCTTGGCACAGCACAGACTCCCAGACATTACCCGAAGCCTGAGACAGGCTGGATGAATTCCACAAGTAACCCCTATCCCCTTTACCCAAGGATGGCTATACTATCGGATTACCCTGTAGGTGCGGACATTCAGGCTCCTCCTGGTACTGCGGCATGTAGACACGTACCAACGTTATTCCCGATAAGAATGGCAATGCGTCTGATAGCAGCCTCCGGATGACTTGCTTACGCTTACTTGGATCCTTGTGGCTGGATTATGCCTTCTGCTAGGCTCAACGAGGAAAGGAGAGTGCATGATGCAAATTGGAAATGGGGATGAAACGAAGAGAAGGAGGGGTGGGGGGGGGCGGTGGAAAGTGCTTCGCCTTTCAATCCCATTAGGCATCGTATTTCCTACTTCCATTGCTTACGGAGGTATAAGAACCTAAGACAGGTATAAGGTTTAGGTAGGTGTACGCTTCTCCCTCTTACTCTCACCCTTTTACTAAGGGCTGCAAATGGTACAGATGTATTTTCTGCATATGCACCACTTTGTTTTCCCTCTTGGTGAGAAACACGATGCAGAAAATGGATCCGTTCCATCAGGGGATCATTGTTCAAACAGGTAGAAGCACAACTGACCCATTGTTGTCTGGGGTATTGCATTACGCACTATGTGCTCGCATAACCTTACGGAAGGCTTCTACTTGCAACAACGCTTGAATAGGTACCTGGTAGCTGATGGATGCAGATAGAATTCTCTAGCGGCAAGTAACACGGTTACTTGCTAGCTGTTGCAGCGGCACAGCAACTAGCAATATAAGCAAATATCGAGTACGTTGCCATTGAAATTTGCCTATCTTTCCCGTACAACTGTCACATATCGTTTAACTATATATATTTCCGAATAGCTAGAATAAATGTCATCCAAAGAATCCATCTAACCCATCTAAAATTTGAATTTGTTCTTGACAAGTAGATAGTCCTTGTGCGCGCAAAGTTTATAAAAAAAAAAGTATACGGGAAACAGTCGTACCTCCTTAAATATGATATATCTGTACGCAAGAAACTAATAGAACTGATAAAGACGGAAGTTTTAACAGATTACCGTCACGGTATGAGCGCATCAGGAGAACCGGAAACCATGAGAACGTTTCTACCGACGTTATCCTTTAATCAATTTACCGCCCCAAAATGACGAGCTCACTCATGAACAAGATTCTTGCGCCAGCTTAAATCAACCATAACAATAACACACTCACACATGCCCCGTACGAGTATCCCAGCAACAAAACACCCCATTTAACAATCTATAAGCAGAGCGGTTCAAGACTAGAAATTCCATCCCAGTCATACATTACGGCAGGTTTACAAGCATACGCGTACGCGCGAGCAGAGAATCGGTGGTTTTGTCATTCTAATAGGGCGATGAATCAATTATATAGAAGCAACCGGAGCGTTCACATAACACAGCAGGGAACAACGCCGCGATCGTCGACGATTATGCGTACAATAAATTGGCCCTGTTTGTCCCGATATACCAGGTTACAAATCGATAGCCATTAGAAATATATTAGACACCGCCAGCATGGCTAATTAGGTATCGAACACGCGCGACAGAAAATAATCCTTGTGCACGCAGCCTCGTCTCGATTTCTAATCTCTGTAGTTTCGTCTGATAATTATCGACACACGGCAAACACGCAATATATTATTTGCATACACAGAGATATCGAGGAACGACGATTTTCGCAATGCCCGAGACCTCATCGATCAATCTTCTCCTTCGCAGCCGATCTCCGCCCTATTTGCCATCCTAGGCGTGGATGGCAAATTCTTCGTGCCAGGTACATAGTCGGACACGCCCATCTCTCTTGTCTGCTAGCACCGTGCCATTAATCGCATTAGTTGAACGGCAGGTCGAGTTGAGTGGTACCTATAGGATATCTACTACAAAGGCAGTGAAACCTTCCGTGGAGGAGCCGAGAGATACGAGGAGGACCAGCCGAGCCAGTACCATCAGGGTATCAATCAAATAACAAGGGAAGCACCGAGTTCAAGAGAATCCATCACTTGATTAGCCCGTAATCGTTGAAGATTCCCAAGTCACAATATATCCCTTGGTCATAGATACTACACGTGCTGCACGTCGATATCCCGTGTGTGCCTATATAGATATAATAACACCGGCATGTACTATACTCACGGTTAGCTCACTAGGAATGAAAACAAATGGCGATTTCGGGTCATAGAGTTGATCGATGGTGAGCTGGACGATCTGTGTCGGCCGCCATTGGAGAATTCATTTTTCACGTTATTCCAAACCAACTCACGCTAACCGGATTGCTATCAGGTCCCTTTTGCTTCTTCATCCCATATCTTCTCCGCGATGGATCTTCGCATCCATCTGGATACCGCGTTTTATATACTATATTATGGTATATGAGAGTATATCTCTTCAAGGAACAGATAGAAATTCCAATTGGATTATACAGCCTGAACTATAATGATTTTCAGATTCATTCCATGAATGTGTGCGATCTATTCAATCGCCAATCTGGGTCACGCACAATCTTCCACATTCGCGACTTCAATTTTCTGAGGTATCGCCTCTATGTTGCTGCTACTGAAGAAGTAGGGGGGTAGTCGGAGGTCCACATGAGGTTATATACAGGGTGGGGTGCGAAGGGGGGGACGTGCTATGTATAGTAAGCAAGTATAGCTCAGTGCATCAACCTGCTCCAGCCTCCTTCTTCCTCGACCAGCCCTCTGTCAACCGAGTACTTTCCCCCCGTATTCCCGTCGGCATCGCAGTTTCACTTCC
>NW_014333290.1:641647-735256 GCF_000341935.2 Cephus cinctus | reverse complement strand
TCCGACGCCACCCCCTGTCCTTCCGAGAGGAAGTGCCGTCTCTCTCGGTAAGGGGAAGCGAGACGCTAGCATTTCTATAGGAATTCATCATTCACTCCTCTGGCAACGGTGCTCTCTACTCATTTTCCGCAACCCCTAACGTCCCACGCTCAAATCTGCATTGATGGTAATCTGCGAAGCTTTTAACTAAATATCAAGTTTCGTATGATGTGCTCCAAGCGATATTTCAGATCAGTGGAATTGAGAAATACGAACGTTGGTCGGTATGGTACAGTCTGGAATATATTCGCACGTGTTTTCGTACGTGTATAAAAGGAATGGCAGCACATGCTTGCTACCCCAAATATACCAGACTACTTTCGTCAATACCCCCGGGTGGAAAAAAAAAACTATATCAGAAGTATACATATCGTATATACAATTTATATACACGATTTCGTCCACACATGGACAGTATATGAATCGTGTATGAAATTTACATGAGTTAATTGAAAACTGTAGGCCAATATCTTATAATATTTGTGCCTAAATATCATCTGAATTTTACTGACAGTGTGCATATATACAAAATTTTAACTCTGATTCTATAAATTCGAATTGCAAATTCGCGAATGGCCATGTACCTCGATACTTTCGTATAAACTGATAATCACAAGTAATAATAATACATTACATACAATTAAGACTATATCTATATTTCAAATTCTAGCTTATTATTAACTTGAATAATCATTTAAATATAAAAAACTGATTTCATGTCTATTTTATGCAATTATATATTGAACTTAACAAACAATCTTTCACTCCTACCAAATTAATCTTCCATGGTATCGACTAGCACATGGTAAACTTGATAAGTATCGTGAGTAGGATAAACATGATCAAACTCAATACCTGTTGAAGTATGAAATATAAGTTCGTTTCCAGTCGGTGAACGGGGAGATTAATACTTTGGTGATGGCATATAAATACTCATTACACTTCGTAAAGAATAACATTTATACACGAAATTACAATAAAATCCAGATTATATCCATACGCGAGTAAGGTGTTGTATATCTATTACAATTTTTAGTTAACTAATGCATATTTCATGTACGATTCGCGTACGGTCCCTGCGTGTGCAAAATCGTGTAAAAACCATACGCAATCTGTATACTTTGAATATATTGTTCGTTCGGATTGAACGTAAATAGAAAAAAGCACATATTAAAATTTACATGGCTCACCAATAGATCAGCGAAATTGTGCACGCTTGTCGGATTTTGTTACGTGGCATCGTCGATGTGTCGGTCCAGCAGAATCAGAGTGAATGGACCAAAGGAAGGAGATGGGTAACAGAGCTAAAAAATATCCGGACCAATGATAACGGAAATTAAAAAAATATTTACTTCGTACGGTCCACTCATTTTTCACGGATTGAGGACGTAGGTACCGAATGCATCGGACAAGGCATTTACATTGAATTTCGTTATATTGGTACGACGGATAAATGAATTACACATGGAATCGAATTTGGCGAAATTATCCAATAATTAGTTCTTAACGTAATATCGAACCGCATTACATAATTATTAGAAGTTCCAATAATAACCATTCGCATCATAACTATTATTGTATTATCTTGAAGTATACATATAACAAAATACCACGTGAACATACGTTACTAAGCCAAAGCATGAGCGTTCTTTTAAAATATTGTACGATCTTTGTATTCTCATGTATTAAGGGTGATTAACTATCAACCCCTAATGATATGCAGATATTCCATTTACGCGCACGACGGAATGCGGCCCGATGAATATAATTATAGCTGCTTTCGCTAGGACACTATATCTCTGATTACGTGCATGTATAATTTACGACGTCGTAGAATTCCCATGTCGTAAAAATTATGTAATGGTCTAATATATAAAATGGCTACATCCCTGAAATTCGTAAATGACTTTTCATCTCTTGGACATGAATGTTTAATGAATGGAGCCATTCGCGTATGTCCAGCTTGACGATATGTACTTTTATATAAATTTTAAAAAAATTGGATCAGAGACGTATGAAATTCGGTAAATAAAAATGAAACACTTATCTATCGATCACGTGTGGTCGACGATAGTCAGGATGAAAAATAAAAAATATTTTTTTTGTAACACTGTACGAAAACTTTGCAGTTTATACACCAAAAAATAAGCACAAAATGGTCCATTCTTGATGAGTTCAGAGTGTGCGGGAATCATTATGTACTATATCTGGCGCACAACTGTGAATGAGTCCACGTGACCACTGATAACGATACACAAAACTAGTTTCTTGACGCAAAAACTAAAATACCCCTAGATACTACTATTGTCAAGTATCCAACATACATTCAAAAGTTTTAGTCGCAAGTCATACCTCTGGCTTTGTCATGTTACGCGACAGTCGCAATATTACTTGCTCCGCTTGAATGCTAGTTGCACGCATTTCTGCCGGATAGTTTGTGAATTCGCATCAATCGCCTGGAGCTCTATACTCGGATGCCGGATTAGTCTATACATATGTGAAAATAGTGACGTGTGTACAGTAACCGAAATAGTTCCTATTTCATAGGGTTACGATTATTACGTGAAATTAGGTTATGTTCAAGGAAAGGGCCATCCTCTTTACTGATTTCAATATAAATAAGTCCCTTGAAATTTGCACCGACACCAAACTAGAGATATGGCATAATAGAGATAAATTGTATGCCAGTGAATACCAGGCTTGATTTCACAATCACGTTTTTTTTTTTTTTTTTTCAAATAAGAAAAACTTCGAATCAAGTATACACGACTCGTTATCCGGTAGTGTCAGTGACACCAAAAGTTACGCACGTGTCTAAAAAAAAGTGTACCCTCAGATTTCCAAAAAACGACTCGGCAACTCGGATTTTTCATACAATTTCGAATTGTAGCGTGGTACGATTTTCTTTTCTTTTTTTTTAACAGGAAATCATAAAAAAAGCACGAACGGTGTTTGACGAGCGTACTTATGTAGAAGGTATGATACAACCTTCGTGTCTATTCACAAGTGATGTACGAGACGCAATTTTAAACGTTCTACGTATTTTACGAAACTGTTCGAAAGCTAGAGGCGCCCTTCGAGGGTGAAAGTGGAGTTCATCCCTTCCGAGAGTCCGAACCTGGGATATGTTTAATTTGAAGACCTATCCACCCGGGTCTTGCGAAAAAGTCAGAGACAAAGACTCTGAGGTGGTCACTCTCACCTCACTCAATCTCAGGTGGTATAACCTAAACAGAGTGAAACCACATGCCTGGCTTCCTTTTCTAAAACCCCGGTCAAGCCAGTGCACACATACCCCAGACCGGATATCTTCGTCGGAACAGACGGGTATCGTTCAATAACATATTCAGAGCGAGGAAATGTAGCCCAAGGACGAATATATTCTAGCACTCGTAGATATACGAACGTAGGTAACCTCACTATTTGTCCAACCGAGATTTCATCCCAACTCGTCACTCCCAGGACGATAAATCATACGCGGTCATATACGTATACAGTATATACGTAACAAGAATCATACTCGCTCGACTGATTGTTAAAACCAACAAAAAAACCTACGTACTCCCACACAGATTTCTCGAGGGAAAACGAGATGTACGAATGGACCGATATGCATTTCGATTGAATCGAAACCTCCGGCAATGAAAAATTTTAGCAATCACCACTCCTGCTTCCGCTGGTCACCTGGTTCCGGTATAACGTAACAGCCTATCCTCGTGGCAGCTCGTGTCACTTATTTTATATATATCCCAGAGCCCCACTCCCCGTGGCTCATAATCAGCGTTCACAAGGATATTCTCAATCCACAGCAAAGTTATCGCAATTAGACTGTAGCTCGCGAATTTCCAGGTCACTCACCTATCGGTATTTTTTCTGGGGACACCGAGGGCATTAGGACGAGTAGCAGTATCATGATAGACGCGTTCGTTGCCTTGATGTAGGACAATCTGGAGATGGCAGTCATCCTTGGTACGTGAAAAAGGAAGTGACGGCGCCGCGACGGCGGTCCACCCGTTTCACGACGCGGGAGCATCTTCCGCGCTCCGTAGCTTGACACAAACTGGCGTTCGCCACTTGGCGTGAACTCCGTCTCGCTTGAACCGCCCCAGCTTCCCCACTGCCGAGTTTCAATCCCCCTCTGAGCAACCCTCGCGCACCCTTTCCCAGCAACCCCATCTACCTCCCCCAAGGCTCGCCATCTACCCCAGGCCCCAGCCCCGTCGGGCAGAGAGGCGTACGGTTAACGCGCATGTGACGTCACGAGGCGCGCGCGATCTTTCGGGGGATGCTGCCGTTTCTGCTGGACCGAAAATATCCACTATAGCAGTAGTTGCTGGACCATCTATACGAGTGAGCGCGATTGCTGCGTCCTACGTTTTACGGTTTAACTATACTCGACGTTAGAGGGAGGGGCCCGACTGGTCGTCCTGGAATTTTAAGGCTCTAGTCAGGATCCTGCGGAATGCTTTTAAGGATAGCTTTCCAAGATGTATTGGGGATGTTAAGACGTGGGATATTCACCCACCCGTTCGATGTTAAGGGAATGTTTATACGAGGATGTATCTTCGATGTGGTCCAGTTGCAATTTCTGTCTGAGATATATTGCCAGTAGGGTTCTTAAGGCAATGGGTCACGAGACATTTATATAGGGTGACTTAAAGTCTGGCGAACGAACAATCATCGGCAAATAATAGCGGTGACGCCAAATGGATATCTTCGTTGAAAGCAGTATCGAGGTTATAACAGTATTAAAAGCATATCATTTTTTTTAAATTAACGAATAGAGCATGCATGGGATTAGGTACTACCCTGTAATCCTATCCACGAAAAATACACTGTGTATGACGTAAAATTTGTATTTCATTCAAACACTACTATATACGCAAAAGCCATTGTCGTTAACACCCGGCTATCTGCAGTGCGGGGAAACTCCTATTTTTTTTTTTTTTTTTTTTTTTTGAGAATTCGGACTTACTCCCTTGCATGTACTCGACCGGCACAGATGTACTTACATTAGAGCCCCATATTCGTTATTACGAATTCACCTACCCGAGAGCATTCCTCGCGATTTTTATTACCGCTTAACATGCATGCACTAGGATTAATTATAAGATTAATTATATAAGCGCCTTTGCATTTTTTGATAATCCTATTATTATCATTATACAGACACTGACTCCGTCTGAAGCCAATCGTCATGATAAGTAATATCATTTCAGTAATTCAGTCAGTGATTCGGTATATGTTTATCCTGTAGAGTATTTTTGCAAAATCCTCTTACAGGAGCAAAACAGGATGTACAGTAACCAGAATACTTTTCTCGTTAATAATCGTATATCCGCCGTGTACTAGACTAGTCCAAAGGAATCTCGGCATAGGATATACATAGTAATACCGTTGCAGCAAAACTTCAATAAACAGGACGTCGTTAGTACCGCAATTTTTGCTTCCAGGTTAATCCAGAACGCAGTAGAAAAATTCCGTCGTAAGCGTCCATCGCATTCTCGTTAGAGATCCCTATGAAGGGTGAGAAAGGACCTTCGGTCCCTCTCGTTCCTCACGTATGTATGCCCCAGGACCTTTGGTCCTGGGGAAGGACACGGGGGCTGCTTGTAATTACTATTCATCCCTTTAATTGCATAGTGACCGTGTGTCCGCTAACACGAGAGTGAACATGATTTCACGAGTTGGTTTCCAAACAGTGCGGTCCCATTTTGTTTATCCAATTTGTATCCTAGTTCCTTCGTGTCTCTTTGTTGAATTTTCGGATGGGTTAAAAATATCTGTTGCCCATCAATTTGAAAACGCCCTGTACAACTCTATCGCGTGTTACCACTCAAAATGTACAAACACGTTGTGACCTCATTATTAAGTGAATAAGACTAATTTTTGCGGTGATACTAATATATGTGTATTTTCAAAAAAAAATCTGATCTGGATTCGTAATTAATTTTTTATATGAACTATCGGCTATATTTGTGACAGTCCAAGAATGGATTATGATATGAAGATATAAAGATCAGTACGATATTTAGGGGACTTATTTATATAATAAGCCATAAGGTAATGACCCCTCAAAATGTATATGTTAGTTTATGACTACGTCTTTTGATATGCCATATATTTTATAGCGAAACATAAATAACATATTCATTGGTTCATTCTGTCAATATTCTATAAATATGTATGTCTACTATAATGTCACAGTAATACAAATGATTTCCCAAAAATCTGACATGCAACGTACCTATGGAATAATATTTTTCCATCAAAGCTTCGTTAAAAATTACGTAAATACAAATAACGTTATACATAAAAACCTATTGCAAAACATTATACAGATGATATTGATAAGACTAATTTCATATGAAACTTCAATATTTAATAGTATTACGATACGCACAGGCTTTTTTATTATACATATTATACATATTATATACATATATTGTGTTTTATGCCGCATCTCCGTGAAAACAGAAAACTGTCCATGTATCGTACTTTGAGATTTTTTTGGGTACCGAAAAGCCTCCCGGTAAAAGCAAAGTTTTCGACTGCTAAGCTGTTTACAGAGTACGATTTAAATAAAAAATCGTTCCAATTTTGTATCGATAATACTTCTCCATAAAGTTTTGTCTTCCAAACCCCAGAAAGCCTCAAGTATATAAGCCTCCATTGTATTTACCTCTACTACTTTCCATGTATTCACATATATACATATAGACAAATATAAATTGTGACATAATTCCCGCTCCAAGCGTCATCAGCAAATATATCGATCGCTTCTAACATGATGAAATTCAAAAACCTAGTAGGCACCAAGTATGGCTTATCCCTACTACACGTTTCTCTTCCGGCTGATTTTCCAAGTTTCCCAACTGCTCAGTCTCACTTGACAGGGGCAAAGAGGAACGTCAGGGCGAAGAGAGAAAGAGAGAGAGAGATCTGTGATCATGTTATAGGCTTGCATAATGGTGAAATAATGACTATGATATTATTTACCACAATACAATAAAAAAATGGATTTTACAATAAAACTCCGGAGGTTTATTACTGTCCAATGGCGATTCAGGAACTTTCCGGGTGGCAATAATTAATTTTTCCATGACTTGTCCCCAATCCCATTTTCCAAATCTATTTTGCGAATCCCTTCACAGGGCGATTGGGAATCCTACCAAGAATCGTTGAAGAGGAATCTCATTCTTCACGCAGTACGCGAAGTGATCTTGGTCGCTTCCACTGTAATTGCGGGTTCACGTTACTGTCACTCAGGCACTGACAAATTTTCCCGAAATAAAAGTGTCTGCGTGTTATTGATAAAAAAACTCGGATACCTCATCATTTATTTTTAAAATGAAAGGTACAAGCATTCCTGTCCCACTTCTGTCAGGAACGTGACACACCGAACGAAAACAAAATTTCTCTGAATAAATCAACTGTGAACAATGTAACGTGCAAGAATTTCATTGGCATTATTCATTTATGTCCCTATAATCCTGTTCGAACGAATAATTGATATTAGAGTTGGATGTGTACTTGATCTACATAGTATGCAGTTAGTAATTCAAGAGAAAGATACGTGTTTGATATTGCTTGTAAATTTTTGTAAAAATTTACTTTTTTCTTTCACGGGAAAAATGTCGCAAATACTTGAATCGTAAGTGCAGTACGTGTCACTTTGTGTGCGCAGTGCAGCGATACCTGTGGCACTTTGATGTATCAATTATGTAAATCGAAGAGTCTCAAGAGTTCAAACGAAAAGTCGAGGGCTCGTGTAACTTGACAATTCGATTGACGTGATCAGTTTACGATCAGGTCTTATAAAAGCCATGGTGCGTATAGACTATGTTCGAAGAAGCGTATCGAACGAAATACTTTGCTAGTTGTAAAGGCATCGTTGATAAAAGTGATTTGCACGTGCATCGCTCGCAAAAGTAACTGTTAGAGACGCGAGTGGTGCCGTTATTCCCTGCGAGGGTACATAAAGCATACGTGGAATCGTAAAGCTTCAGAGGATTTCACAGTATTCCTCGATAGACTTGTAGAACGATATCCAATTCTGCACTAAAATACGTTTATTTCGTCGTATTATTTTGCTGCCCTGCTTTTCTGGGAAGATGTTTAGACTGCCTGAGTATGTATCTCGCTTTCTAAAGCCGCCATATATTATATGCGTATCCAAGGACCCCTTGTGGAACACTCAAATTCTATGTTATATACGTACATATGTGTCTTACCAATTTGTATCTCGAAGACCCGTTATAGTGTGAATGGAATGAGTGAGTTTTAGGGTTTCCATTGAAATGGTGAAATCAATATTATTTAGTATCTTGAAAAATATATCTCGATCGCTGCGTCACCAACGTACATAAATGTGATTGAGATACGAAATACGATGCTCAAAGTATTTGGTCGATTATGATACATTTGCAATTAACAGACAAATTTGTAGATAATGTTTCCACTTGCATGAGAATAGAAATACAGTACGTTATCATAATAAATGTCATTAAATATTACTTGAAACTCTTGTAAAGCTTGTAAAAGTGCCGTTATCTGGTGTTATTTAAGTACTTTGAAGTTTGAATTGTGTCAGTTTACTTTAATTAACATGCAATGATACCTTTTTTCCATTTAATGAAGAAGACTCGATAATAGTCTAGTATACTGCAGTATTAATTACTCAATGGCCACGATCGATTATGAAATATAATTATAATTGAACTCGTGGACCGACTATTTCTACGTTCCGATATTTACTACCAGATACCAGTACTGCAAACCTCTGTATCCTATCTTATTCTCATTTATCCACATGGAACTGAGAGACAACCATATTCACAGTACTACTAACAGTGGATTTGAGCACCATATCACACAACATATAACGTCTTGAATTTATCTTGCAGCGCCCTCAATGTGGAACTTCAGTAAACGTGGAATTCGCAACGATGTGGTGTTATTAAAGATTTGATATAATATTTGTTAATATCGTCTCGAAATTATCATCAAAATGGATCCAGCATTACTTAGAGAACGAGAACTCTTTAAGAAGAGAGCTCTCACAACGCCAACGTAAATACTTAGTCCTAATACATTATTATTTTGGGAATTTCTAACCTTTAACGCACATCTATTGGTTATATTCAATTTTATATCTTATAAAGTTCTTGATTATGAAATATATTTCATTTATTATTGACTTCTTCAATATTTAATAGAGGATAATAGTATTTGTATAGTAGGTAATCTATTTTTGTCTTATTGCTTTAACATAGGTATGTATAACATACTGTAATTATCTCAAATTATCTTGTAATGACTGTGTATTTGCATTTATTTAATAAGTTCATATTCTTTTATTTGCAATTATGACATGTATCAAAAATGATTGATAAGAAATATTGTAATTTTAGAGTCGAGAAGAAGAAAAGAGAGCCAGAGAAGGAAGTGAATCGAGATGAACCATCAAAGAAGAAACCAAAGTCCTCTTCGGTGTCCTCAGGACCCAAACTGGATATGGTTAATTATAAGACTATGTCTGGTAGTTCTCAATATAAGTTTGGTGTATTGGCAAAAATAGTAAAACATATGAAAGCGAGGCATCAGGATGGCGATGACCACCCTTTAACATTGGAAGAGATTTTGGATGAAACAAATCAATTGGATGTAGGATCTAAGGTAACATAAATTATGATAATATTTATAGTTACAAGTTTTTTAATATTCAATATTAGACACAGATAGTATTGAAACGACCTATCGAATGACTGCTCGGTACTACAG
Source organism: Cephus cinctus (assembly GCF_000341935.2). Taxonomy (NCBI): domain Eukaryota; kingdom Metazoa; phylum Arthropoda; class Insecta; order Hymenoptera; family Cephidae; genus Cephus; species Cephus cinctus. The sequence goes on along the minus strand of NW_014333290.1, from coordinate 725,434 downwards.
TCAATTTCGTTATTCATTAGGTGAAGCAATGGCTACAAACAGAAGCACTAATAAAAAATCCAAAAATAGAGGTAATGCCAGATGGTAGATTCTGTTTTAAAGCATTGTACAGAATCAAGGATAAAAAATCATTGTTAAGATTATTAAAGCAGCAGGACCTAAAAGGACTCGGAGGTATTTTATTAGAAGATATACAAGAAAGCTTACCTCACTGCGACAAGCATTTAAAGGTAATATGTGAAATAGATACATGTTCGTATACTATAAAAATAATTACAATAATAAGTAAAATGCATAGTTTAAACCAAATTTTCCTTCCAGAGCTTACAAAATGAAATATTATTTATCACACGACCGTTAGATAAAAAGAAAATTGTTTTCTATAACGATAAAACCGCACAGTTTCCAATTGACGATGAATTTCAAAAATTGTGGCGTGCAGTTGCGGTAGATGCAATGGACGACCAGAAAATTGATGAATACCTCGAGAAGCAGGGAATCAGATCGATGCAAGATCACGGTCCAAAAAAGCCAGCTCCCATTAAAAGGAAGAAACCTAATGCGAGGAGGAAGCAATTTAAAAAGCCAAGAGATAATGAACATTTGGCCGACGTTTTAGAAACATACGATGATGGCAAATAAAAGCTGAAGTGTTTAAAAGTGAATGTTGTATAATAATACTATTGATAATCAGTTCGACGATATTCGTGTGCAGTCACGCTCGCAATATGTTGCAGTTCAACAGAGCACTTGTTTTGCACAGTGTCATACAGCTGAATGTGATATGGAAGTTAGTATTTAACTAGTAAGAGTGATACTCATGTAGGAAGGATCAAAGTGTGAAGAAACTTGTAGGATACTGGTAAGAATGAGTAGCTTAATTTAAATAAATGCGAATTTTATCATTAGGATTTATAGATATAAGTACAAAATAAATATAGATTAATAAATGTAAATATCAACACTTATCTAGTTTAATTGCAAATAGGTCGCTCTTCGCTTTAACCGTTAATGTAGTCGAGACAGAGAAGACAATTATTTTCTTGAACGAAAAACTTGAATCCTTTGCTAGACTCAACTAGCGATTTTTATTCGACAGATCGATTATTCTTAGTAATGTGGACCTATAGTAACGTATTTAATAGAATTACCTTGACATGAAAAATAACAAGTGTAATCTGTACCATTCGAAAATTACTGAATAACGTCACAATTATTCTATTGACATACCAAAAGATCATCTAACGAATTTGAAAGATCATCAGTAATACTATATTCCGCGCTTATAAATAATATCGAATTCACAACACGGGGATGGTATAGAAATTTCTCAAACCTATTAGACACATATGTTCATCGTGCCTATTGAAGCATTCAAAGGCACTGAATTATTGAATCATAGAAATCTTTGGCACTTTCGGCTTAAATTTTGACGACACAACAAAAACTCGCAATCTCGCGTATAAACATTTCATAATATTAGAACGTATTCTTTACAAATACTCTTTATAAATTAACTAACCGTCATTTCACGGTCGTACCGTATCCCAGTAATTTGTACAAGGTACAAATACCCTTAATTTGATATATAAAATATACTGTATTAAAAGATGTTAATCTTTTGGCAGGGCTGAATCGCTTTTCCCCCTGGAATAAGCACGCGTTGCTTTACTACCCAGCATCCTGTCTAATAAAGACTGTTTATTTCGTCTTCTTGCTGCTAAAACTTCACGGCATAGTTCGTGGAAGGACTCAGCCACTTGAGCAACCTGAAACCATCACCAAAGATCGTTTAATTTACCTCTTCTGAAATTATCAAATTAAGGAAATGGAAAACTTTGTGAGTAATTTGCTGATAAAAGCTCAAGTATTATAGGCTAAACGTAAAATGAAGCTTATTATGTTAGTTTTTGTAAGAAATGCTCAAAGAATACCCCGTAACGTGTCGCCAGAGGGCACCTTAAAATATTTTTTTTTTTTTTGACAAATAACTAAAATCACCTTCAAATTTAAAACAGTGACATCATAGGCATCTAAAATATTTTCAAGGAAGGGGAAACCTATTAAAAAATATTTTGGAGGCAGATTAACAGCGTCATCCCTCGTGAAAAAGGGCCAGAAGGCCTCTTCTTTGAGCATTTGTTACAAAACTGTTGTATCGAGCTAGTACAAATGAGTATAAGACTCGTGTGATTGGTACACTCATGTCTTATAATCATTCGTACTAGCTAGATAAAATACTATTTATGAAAAAAAAAAAAAGAATAATCCGTTCACCTGTTCAGCTGCTGTGACTTCGCTGAACCAGCATTCAAAGTCTTTAGCCAGAATTTCTCCTTCTTCAGCACTGACCTGCCTCAAGTGCACCATGTCTGCTTTATTACCAACCAATGCTAGTGGCATAGCCGCTTCGGGATCAGCAACAGCAAGTGCTTGCTTTGCTTTTCTTACAAAATTGAATGATCCTCTATCAGTTATCGAATAAACTAACAGAAGACCATCGGCCCATTGTAATGTTTCTATAGTTGGCAGTTCGTCCTCGCTCTATGAAAGCAAAAAATTATGTTCAATGATGCTTATATTTCGTTGATGAATTTCTTCTTAAAAGTCAATGTTATTTAAATATTTAAGATAGTAAGGAAAAACTAGCAATAGAAAGAAAAATAACACGAATGCAAAGTTTATGATATAATAATGAAACGTAAACCGAAACTTCAGGAATGGATCTGAGTATTTAGAGAATTTTATATTTTAGGTATAAAGATAAAAACACAATGCGTGCCAAAAATTTATATCGTCAGCAGTATTGTTATATAAATAACGGTATAGATACACGTTGCATCTCAGAAATATTTATGTAAAACTTATAAATTTCAGAGAAATTCGCTTCGCTTTTTTTTTCTTTATTTAAAAATATATCTAACAACGTGACGATATATCTGTTTTCTCATTAATATCTCAGAGCTTTTGATCTTAAACTCCCACGACTAGAATCCGTTCTATTTAAAATCTGTTTGTTCTGAAAATTCTATTTCAATATTAACTACAGTAAAGTATCGCTATCAATTAAAAACTTTCAATCTCATTGTATCTTGTTTTAAACAAAAGTACCGTCGTTTTATTACAGCGTACGCAGCACACTGCATTGGAATTTCCAATATTCCCAACATATTCAAATTCTATTTACAAAAGATGTTACCTTTGGACAAGAGTCTAAGATTTCAAAGAGTATAGGTTCGCCGTCGACTAAGACCTCGTGTTTGTATCTGTTCTCTGAAAGAAAAGTTAAAATTAGATTCATTCGATTCCCTTGATCCTTCATTTTCAACATTTAGTCTAGCTGAATATTCTAATGACATAAGGTGATGCCTAGGGAAATTTTCAAGCGCTGTTTCGGTTCAGTCCAGACCTAATGGCGTTATGAAATCCAATTAGCAGATAGTAAAGACACGTCAACTATTCGTACTATTCGCACAGTATAGTCAACAAGTAGCCACCCCCCTTTTCTACTCAGTAGCGGTGTACAAAGACACGGCGTGTTCGTTTGAATATCAACGTCGTATTAGCAGTGGCCCTGTCTAGTGTCAAATTCGTCTGCGATAAATTTAGAACAGACGCGACCCGAGGTATGCTGAGAGGACAGTGTTAGAGGCGGCAACAGTTGCTGGCCATTTTTCAACAAACGTTGCCTTATGTTGTGACTATGTCGGCTTTGCTCGGCATTCTTATCTAGGAACAATAGCTCCTAAATTTCTGTCCATTTACCCACCAGCCTGATGATCGTATTCGCCTATGTATCTTCTCGTAAGGAATCTCACAGTCAGGGCTGAAACAGAAAGCGTCACACGTTATTCGAATGACTATGAAACAACTTTTAACATACACAAAATTGTTTAATGACATTACTATTTTTCGCAATGACATTTCTCTTTATAACGTATCAAATTGAATAAATTGTTCATTATGGAAATCAAAATTCTCTCTTGATGATCATTTCGTCTTTGTGATGCTTATAGTTTGTATAGGGATGTCAATTTATGTGAATAACAATGGACTTGGCATAAAAACGATAAACTTACGATTTTTCAACGAAATTGAACTTATTTTTAGGAATATATTCGATGCAGTGCTCAGGGTGATTTGTAAAATAATTATTCCCGCGAGAAGATGTTTATTTCGCGTACTTTCCAAATGTCCACACATGCTTCGTTACAGACGTGCGCCATGGTATCTATACATTTGTATATATATTGCAAAATCTCACAACCATCCACCATCGAAATGTACCCTTTGTTGACAAAAGTTGCACGTATCCCCGATATATGTGAAATTCCTTTGAATTCTAACTGAGAAGGAATGAGTTTGAGAAAATAATTTGACGGCGAACACCATGAAAGCAATATGTCAAACAGACGGATGCAGAAATAATAAAAATAGCGTCGAAATGTTCCGTTGTATATGAGATCTTCCGCCTTTGACGTATTGGCATATAGTATTAACGTCGAAAACGAACGTCGAACGTCCCACGTGTGTTTTTGGAATAATTCGTAAGCGGATGTGGAAGCTGCTGGAGAAGCAGAGCCACATCCTCCTTAGCTAGAAATCGTTAGAAGGAACTTCAACGCACTCCCGGCTGTTCCAAAGCTCGTGATAAATTATGGCAACTAAATGTTTATTCGTGTAGTAGACACCTATAAATCGGGTTAGTCCATCTTCGAGGTCTTAAAACATCTTGCAGTTTGTTTTGATAGCCGACGATTTAACCGTAACGTCGTTTTACCTACGAATAGCGTCTCCGTATTTAATTCCAATCGTATCGAGTCGTCGATGTTGATTTAGGTTTTGTAAGCCAATATCTTTATTAGAAATAAAATTCGATAAATTCTTACCAAGATACTATGACTATGGAACTTTCGTCTGATCTGTTCCGGTTTGTTCCGCAAGTAACGTGTAGATCTTTGTACCTTTGTATAAGTTTTTTAAGTATTGACGATTATTAAACATTTTTTAATTAATTTCTAAAAACGTCACTTCCGGGTGCATCTTATAAGACAATCGATCGAACAAGAACTCATTATTACCTCTGGAGGAGACTTACCCTGCGATAAGGAAATTGAGTACACTCGACGAAATTGACTTTGGAATAATGGTATTTACATGGATGAACCCGATGTTCTTAGCAAACGCAATTCTGATAAGGCGAATTTCTGTATTTTAACAATATCATTATCAAAGAATGTATTGACAGTTTGTACTTTTTATGAGAAGCGAAAATAATATTCTGCAATTGTTCAAATATCATATACACTTCTACTTCGTACAGAACGCAATGTTACCAAGGCGTTCATATGACATGTTCACGAGATGAAGTTGGTAGAACGTCTGTAGGTTATCCGTAGGCTGTAACTAGTTACTGCAAGTGTCAAGTTTTATAAAAGTATTTGATAAAAACATACAGATAGATTTCAATATAGTATAGCTTTATAATTAATTAATCAAGTCCCGTACAAACTCTTAAATAAATTTTTTTTTAATAAAACATGATACAGCAAATAATTATAAAAGAGAGCAGAACCCATGCGCGTGAACGGAGTCGAATCATTTCCGTCGTGGCATTCGATTTCAAGAAATGAGAGTCGAGTCATGAAGTTGAAACGAAAGCCACAGCCTAGTGACCCGCTGCGGGGTATACCACGTTATTTTTACTGAAAACCTGCCAAGGCGTCGGAAAACCTTGTATGAGCACTCGGTTAACGTCTTGGCGGCTCCCTAACTGCAATCCCCTTGATTCCTGTATCGATATAATCCACCTTACCTAAGAGCTCAAATGACATATATATTTAAATTTTTCGATAATTTCTCTCCTACATTGCCAATCAATATATCCTTAGTTACGCATTTTTTCCATTCATGATTTTTTATTAACAACTCCATCACTCTGGGGGAATTACATTGATACATAAAATTGAATTATCAAGAATACAAAACAATTTTATTTTTCTATAAATTTTACGAAGAATTCACTATTTCTCATAATACTGGACTAACAACCGTATTGATTCTCGTTTAGAATGTCAAGTGCACCGATTATAAATCCGTTAAAAAATTTTGCCACGATCGCATACTCAGTTCATACAAGGTTCTTTATTCGACATTAATTGTTCATTTAGATCGTAACATATGAATGTATGTCATTATTACCGATATAAAATTAACTGCACTAGCACTTGAATTGGCTATTTGAAGTTTTACGAAGTCGAAAGAATGTAATAATTTTGGAATTCTCGAATTCAACAGTCCTCGCATATTTGTTTACCAATCTTCATATGCGTACTATATTCTTACAATTTTTAGATTTGAATAATACGATAGCGGAGAAAAATCTTGAACATTTTATCTTTTCGTTTACCTAACAGCCGACAGAGAATAATGAGGTATTGGCGCGAACGAAGCCTAACAGACGATCCAGCCACGAATAGAGGGTTATCAAGTTGTGGCTTCGCTCGAAATATACCAACTATTTGTTTATGGTATGCATGGACCGTAATCCAGCAGCAGAGCATCCATTTCTAAGTAGGCACTTCACGTCCTACGAATCAGACGAAAACAAATCCGTTTCACATTCCAAAATTATTCGCGGATACGTCGATTATTTCTACTTGTTTATTCTATTCGAAAGATCGACGATTTCTTGTGTACCTTATGGCAGTTCATCACATGGATATTACTTTATCACTATTACATATACTGTACATTTCAAAGTTAGGATCCGTTCTTTAGTGTATTTGCAATCTAAAAATTGCTGTGCAATATAATGAAAGACACTTGAACATTTACATGCATAATACGATATATTGTATCCAGATGAGAAATATCGAATTGGATAATTATCAGTAATTAATTAAGTAATCCGGCTTAGTCCATTTGATTAACATACATATATAATGGCATAGCACGTGTGAGCGTATCTGATACTACGTGAAATAAAATCTGTCAAATCCCGCGACAATAATAACGATATGTTGACAATGGTAATGTATAATTAGTTTGACTGGAAATATTACATTTTTTTTAAATTTTGACTTTTTTAAAAATATATTTAAGTCTAGAGAAAGAAATAACATTTTTACTTGACACATCTGTAAAATACAATTTTTGTATCGCGGGGCGTAAAGTTTATCGTGAAATTAAGGGGCCGTAAGTCCTAGAGATATTCATGGATACTTTCAGTAAAGATATATAAATAGCATATACATGCATTGGTTTAAACCTGCAGCTGCTGGGACCCACGAATTATTTACCCACCTATGCCTTACACGTGCCATTACCCAAAAATACACGCAGTTGGCTGCATTCAGGGTCCTACCACCACCATTGCCATCACGCACCCAGTATCATCTTCAGGTACTACCACCATATATATATCCGGCTCCTAAGTTTCCCCTACTTCCGTTAAACTTTCCTCCTTTATGAACTGGACCACCTTACGCTTTAATTTCTCTACTTACACGTATTACCGTACAATCCGTACAGCGCACGTTAACCAATGTTTGCTCTGCGGTTCAAATAAAATACAAGACTCCCCATTATCCTGACGGCCCTGGACAAAATTTCGCAATTTAACGCGAATCGCTGCACATTGGCCTTTCGGTTACTCAGTAACGTCCAGCATCTCGTCTTCGAGTAGCCACGACCTGGTTAGCGGACTCGTTCCATTGGCTTTTCCCGTTTTTACCAAGAATTACGACCACTCCTTGGGCACCTTATCCACCGAGCACTTTATCCCTGCGTCCACGCCAGGAACAGCTGGATCTGGTACCACGTAAATTGCAAGTTCAGATAAGCAATTTTCTATGTCATAATAATTGCCGTACTATTTTATCAACATTCTCAATAAGCTTTATCCCAACGAATTGTCCCATTTGAAAATTCATGATTGACATACGAATCTCTTTTGAGTCTTAATAAGAAAAAACAAGTTACTGGCACATTTAACGCTACGCTCAATTTTATCTTAAACTGGAACACGTTCTGCTCTGGGTGGCACATTCCCGTGGCGTCGTTATTTCGCGCATATTTATAGTGAAGTCACATTAATCTGGATCAAGAGTAGATTCGCGCCACTTCGCCAAGGCCTTTAGGTTTCAGAGCAGACGTGCTTATAAAACTATAGTTGTTGATCACTCGAGTTATAAAATGACAGAGGTACTTTTATTCGACCCACGCCAATATACATATACCATCCAGCTCCTGCCGATGCTAGCAAACCAATGAATGTTACAGCTATTACTCACGTCTCTATTTCGGATGCTGAGAATTGTGTCGCAAGGGTGGATTTAGAGGGTCGGCCATTAACGATTCACGTTCAGCCCAGTATTGTTGTGGGACGTTGTGCTCGTGACTCGGAAATATTATAATAGACGCAACTGGCTTGGCGACGTCATCGTATTATAATGACTTTTGTGACGTCACCGTTCGACCGATATAATCGACGTCATCTATTTTTAACCTTCTATTCGTGGTCCTTCAAGACAAATACACGGCTAACATCGACCGGGAAAATAAACTGGTATGATGGAAAAGCAACAAATATATCGAAGGAATGGGATGCTGTGTGCTCTTTGCTTTTACACATTTTTTTTTTTTTTTTTCCTTTGACATAGACACCGGTGCATGGTGACCGGGGTATAATGACGTCATGGAATTTTCAAAGGAAATTACTATCGCGCTCATACGCATTTCAGCGATTGATCAAAGGACGTTGAAATGAACGGGTGAAATTTTTTTTCAGACCAATCTGTAGTTTGGAAAAGTTATCAAGTATTTTAAATCGAGTTATTAATTTATGGAATAAACAAATGAGGCATGATTACAGTTATCGGATATGAGAAAAAAATTGTTTTTTGTCTGAATCAATTTATTGACAACACAGGATATAATTTTGTCAGGTTCTATACGAGTAGGTAATTCTCGTAATGAGTCAGACTGTTGTACGCGATATTTCTGTGTTATTTTGTTGGCAAATTTTAACTGACAACATTTTGAATAAACTATTTGTAATGACTGTATATTCGTGTGAGTCGTACTTTTGGCACGGTATCTACAAAGCAGCAGCTTACTATCTCCTGTCGATCTTGCTATAAAATACTCGGAATTAGCGTATGCAAATTGTTGAACTTTCTCGCTATGCTGTATAACTAGTCAGAGGTACTTTCACGGTATTTATCTAAACTCAACTTGCCATGTATCTACGTGCCAAGGGAATTAAGTTAGGAGAGTAAATTGCACTCGAGTTAACGACAATTTATTTATCTTTCAGATTGAAAAGTCATCAAGACAATATTCGCGACATCAGGATAAACATTTTTTCAGCAAACTCTGCAAATAATCAAAATACCTCGGGGTATCTCTTACGAAATTTTGTGTTGGTTAATCAAATGGATTTACGACATGCGTACGAATTTTTGGTCGTTTAAAAAAAGTTTTCTGACGAAACCGCAAAAGCACTGAATTTCATGTTTGAACCGTACAACACGAGTGTGCACACATCTGGCGGGGTCGTCGTCCAGCGAACGCAAACACTAACAACGAATTCCTTGCAGCTTTGATAAAACAACCAAGTCAGAGGAAGAGGTCGAAATAAGAGAAAGAGAAAACAAGTATCAGGGAACCAGAGTGAAAAATTTGTTCGAAGGAAATGTTCTTTAATACTAGGAAAACATCCAGTAGCACAGTGTTCGAGTCTGATGAAAATATTTCATTAAATTATGTATCTGTTAAATTTTTTGTAAACTTCGTTTGAGAGGTAAACAAAAATTTGTTCAATTTAAATTAAATGATTGTGTCACGATTTTTACCTACATTGTATAGGGCAGCAAGTTCTCGATGATATTTATGAACTAGATGTTCGCCCGATTGATTTCATTGAATTTGCCATTTTTTTAATTCAAATCTTTCTATAATGCGTCGAAACATTATTTAAACTGCTCTATTATAGTTTGGTATCTTAGATGATTTGTAATGGCTCGCGAGAGAGGTTTGTATACCTATATACACGGTATATATACATATATACACGTACAGCATCTTTGGCACGGATAATCGCTACGCCGCATTAAAGCAACCGTACTTGATGTAACTATTTTACTCACGAGACTCGCGGAAACTCTTTCGCGCTCTAGTTATTTTATCCGTGCCAAATCGACGTACCACTATTCCTCCGGTTATAATGCATCACCGATGACTGATTTATCCCTACCTTGTATACCAGCGGCAAACTATTTCCGACACACTTTGGCAGAGCACTTACCACTTTTGCCAACTCCTGGAGCCCCAATCACAGCCACCTTCACCTCGCATAGCGAGCTCTTCTTCCTTCGGATACCTCTGATTGCATTTGACGTCATACTCGTGGCATTTGAGGCTGCAACATACGAATACCATATTCGCTATAACGATACATTCATGCAGTTTAAAAAATCCCTACAAAAATTCATCGTCTTATTAATATAACGTTAAAATACAAATTTGCATTTATTCCTATCACTTTATATACATATATCATGGTGAAACGATACTGACTGCGCTTAATCGTCAGATCGACGAAGCATTTATATGAGAATAAGTTTCAAGACTTTAATTACTAATTCAAATAAGCTACATATCATGTCGATATATCGAAAATTAAAAAAATTCGAAAAAAATGTGCCACGTTCTGGAAGTTAATGACAATAATTTTTTTTTAATGTGAGCAGTAAAAATTTCAGGTTGAATGACTGCTTTCATGTACAATCTAATATTCTATTTTGGTGTTGCACTCGGAGGTAAAACAGCTGCTTGAAAGTGCAGTGTGCGAGAAAGAAAAAGGAGGAGGAAGAAAAATGAGAAAGTGCAGCAGAAAAAGAAGATTTACGTCCGTCTTGTGTATGGCCTAGAAGTGAATCGTCCGTCACACGAAGAAGATGGTCCGTCATGCCAGAAATCGTCAAAGACGAACCCATGTCCACGAGGTCAGACACCTCACTGGTGACGTCGAAGGCTCGTTGCATTCGCATAGTAAAACAAGCTGCAATCTGAAACTTGCAATTTGCTTCCTCCGAGTCGTAAGTAGTGTACGAAGTCCTTATATGAGAAAGCATTTTCATTTTATTTTAATCTTTGGCTTCCTCATAGATGAATCTTCATCTACTGCCCACGAATCAGAGGAAGCAAATTGCAAAATTAAAATTCTTGGCTTCCTCATATAGGGACTTCGTATACTTACGATTCGGAGGAAGCAAATTGCAAGTTTCAATTTGCAGCTTGTTTAACGTGAGTCCCCATGCCTCTCACAACTTAGGGTGCTTCATGCTGTAGAGAACGCATGTGAGGATAAATCTCTTGCATGATCTCTTCGGGCCTAATATTTTTGAATTGGCTGAAATTCAAATACTTGAATATACGTATAATCAGATCCGTTTTACCGATCTCCGCTAAATTTGAGACATATCACGGCTAAATGATACTCTATCCTTTTCGAAAGTTGGAGCTCAATCGGTCAAAGTTGACGGGAGTTATATTGATAAATTTAATTTTTCGAAAAATTCAAAATATCATAAAATCAAAACTTCTCGATGGATTCGGCTCAAATGCAATACCAACCAACCTTGGATACATATCTCTTTGTCAAGAACTATTTAGACGATTATCACAAAATTTGCGATCGCTAGTGTGATAACGTCCTTTTTTTGGGAATTTAAAAACGACATAAAATCCGAGCCGCAGCATGAACCATGACGAAAATTATAGTCAATGAAAGGATTATAAAGCTGCATATGCCTGCAATTTGCAATTTGGGGGCTGTAGTTAAAACCGTTCTCGAGTTATACACGTTTGAATTTTGGGAGTCCATTACACACACACACACACACACACACACGCGCGCGCGTACACCCGGACATTTTCTCCAAACGTGTTTTCTCGACGTTTTGGCACATTTTGAACATGGCGACATGAAAATCTCAACAGGAAAATTTTTCACCGTCACACAGCTTCCTCTATGAGGAAGCAAAATCGAGATTATTCATTTTCAGTGAATACAAATTTTGCGAAAATAAGGATGCCTCAGCGTCGCCACGCTTCTTTCGATGGAATGGTTCTAAACTGAAACTCAAACGACGTTGCAACGTTCAGAATGTTACAAACACTATTCGGATTAAGCTCACTGCATAAACGAGTGAGTCAAATGTTGTGACTAGGATGGAATGACAAGATACACAGTTGTGAATATAACAAATTCGACAATTGTACAATTGTCGGACAAACATCACATATATGTATATACATATAACGCTACTAATTTCTTATTCATTAGCGCGTGTCACTAATGATGATTTATAGGCTTGTGCAAGTGTCTTCCAGCACGTTAATGTTCGTGCCTGATTGAAATTTGCTCATTGCAAAATTCAATAATAATTTATCAAACTTTCTTGGATGCCAACGATATTTGTTCTGTTTTAAAATTTTTCATTTTATTAAATAAACAACGTTTTTTAGTCCTCTACGAGATGTTTGGACATGCGAGATAGATGTCGCTCAGATCTGTGGAAAGGATCGTGAGGGAACGCGGGAGGAAAGGAGAGGGAGAATAGGTGACGAGAACATTAATAGAACGGTTCGCACATGTCTTAAGGAATTTAAAGAATTCCTTTCGTCATCTAACGCCAGCGCCGGCTACTGATCTAAATGCGTCACGCGTCATGTCTCATCCTTGATTTTACTATTAATCGACGTATCATCGGCGATTGATACCATCGATTCGTTTCGAGTGTGAATTTTTGAGGTAAATACGATTATATGGAGAACGACTTGCCAAAAATTATTAGTCAAGTATAAAATGATCTCGATATCGATTTGTATGAAAAACTTGCTCGTACAGATGACGAGTGCGTGGCTGAATTCGTGAGGTCCATCGAAGATGAAAATATTAGGGATCTGAGTGAAATTATTAAAAATAATTTTTGTTATAATTAAAAATATTTTATTAATTATTTATATTTTCCTTATAGATGGATCTTTTCCATGTGTGTATTTGCTGTATAATTTTGTCTTCGTATCTTCCCGTGTCATTGACTGCAGAAAGCGTGCTCCCATTACGAAGATGGAGGTCCGGAAGGGGAAGACTTGTATGCCATAGTATACGTTCATGATTCGAATGATCAATTAAATTCTTGGCCGATTAGGATGCCTCTGTCTCTTTTACTGCATCGTTTATCGCGTATTGGTTCTAATCCTATTTTGAAAACGGTAGTTGTGTTTCGTTTTGCGGTTCGTCACTGTTGCAGAATCTCGATTGGTGGTAATGAATAGCGGGATAATGTACAGTTATAGTTTCTGGTGAGATTTTCTTGTTTGTTATAAAGGATAGCGATTAATTAAATGGATTTTACAAATTAAAATAATAAAGAGAAAGATTTATTAGAGATTTTACTCACCTTCATAAATTTTTTTTCAAAATTTAAATTTCTTGGATTATTGATCTATGGCGAATATGGGTAAGACACTTGTTTCATAAATTTTGTTGAAATATTATGAAGTTTGAACGAGACGTGATACGAGTTTTTACTGGTTGGTGACCGATGAGGATTGATATTGATTTTATACTGGTACTTGGATCTTATTTTTTATTACTGTGCGGTAAACGTCAAAATGAATTTGAATTTATCACGTGGTTCCTGTCAGTATCTGCGTTGCGCTGCTACATCCGTCGCGGTTCTTGGTCTACGCTCAACTACTTCTCTCTATTCTTGTTTGGCTTGTGAGTGAATTCTTTTTTTACTTTCAAGCCAGTTACACACGATACCATGTTCGGTAGAAAAACTGGTGTGGGCTTTGGAACTCGATCGGTATTCATGTTGGTCGATCAGGTAGGAATCTAGAAATATGTATTTAAAAATGGTACGAATTAATATTGAATTTACATTTTATTATGAGATACAGGTGAATTTGACATATTATGGATTATTTATGTATCATATGCGTGATGTAAAATATTTTTGTTAGTATTGTATACTAAATTGTTACAATTTGTAGTAAGTTTTTTTTACGATTTTCAAAATTAGTCAAGTTTTTTTTATGTATGAAAAGCTGAAAGTTTACTTTTCGTTTGTTGTATTAGAACTTTGAAGAATGTTAAGATTTTTTTCATTTACCCTCTGATACATTATCATTGTCCTGTGTTACATGCTTTCCACCCGGGGAGCCACTCGTTGATCGTTTCAGGACTATCTACCTTGCCGACATGGACGTCCACGTCGACGTTATCCGTCGCGACGTATCTCAAATTCGGGCAGTCCGTAAATAGCCAATCTATGGCTCGCAGAAGTGCAGGTTTTATTCGATCTGTGACAATTATGAAAAGTGGATCACTCATTTAATGATTATTGACTGTTACTACGTTGACGATCCATCGTAATGATAGATTTTCAAAATTGTCATGCAGGAAATTCAGAAGCGGAAGGAACATCATAAAAGTTTATTGAAATGAACATAATGATAGAAATATTTTTTAAATTACGTTTCTTTCGCGAGTTTTTAATAAATGCCATAATATCGCGAATTTGACGTACTCCTGATAATTGGCACATTGCTATATTCCTCGTCATTATCATCATTAAACATATTATTGTCTCCAGCATTCATCAAAGCATTGTCAAAATTTTCTTTTTCTGGTTCTATATCCAAATCCTGCCTTCTCGAAATTTTTGTAACTTTTGACAAATTTTCATCTACAGTATGAAAATCCCTGTTGTGGTTCATTTCTTTTTTAAATGACGACGAACGCTCTTCTACGTCCTTTGTAGAAAAGGATCTATACTTCGTTCTGATTCGTTGATTTTTTAATTTGTCATCAAACTGATAGTAACAAAAAAAATCAATATCGAAGGTTTTACTCTTCTTATCGATTGAACTAAATATTCAATTTACCTCGCGAAAACCGCGTTTCATATCCTTCAGAACTGTTTCAATTGTTTGCAACGCATACTTATTTTTGTCATACTCCTGAAATCCCTGCTTCTGAATTCCAGGCTTCATTACCCGAACCATACGATCCAATTTAATTATTTGCTCTTCCAACTCCGTTAGAATTTCCATACCGTTAGATTGATCCTCATTGTCTGAAAAATCATCAGGTACAGTCATCCTTACACAATACTTATAGAGGAAAATAGGGCAACATGGAACCCCCTTGAGAATTGGCTGAAACCATAAGAACCATAATATGTTCAAGTTATCCCAATTTCTATTTTTTCCTCGGGGTTTCTATGTTGCACAATCTTCCCCTATACGAGTAAATTGTTTTTTTTCTAAGAAAGACCAAAAACCATTTTGTTCTTGTATTCTATCCAAATAGCATCCTTCCGTAGGAGGATAATCCATGTGTTTCACATTTTTTGATGATTCATGATCTTCAACAGTTACAACTTGTTGATGAACATTTCTAAAATCGATAATTCGTCAATTTAATGTACATTGTAAATCAATATATACCCTTAATCTTTTGAATTGGTACCTTTTCTCAAAAACTATTAACTGATCGTCTACCCAGTTATCCATAAAATCAGTTGACTGTATTTCCTGATTACTCGAATTAGAATCATCATCTCCTACTCGTTCCTTATTTATTACCTCAAGTTCAACATCCGCCTTATCGGTATGTCCGTCACCCTTTTCATTAGATTTATCATACGTTTTCATCCCTTCGATCTAAAAGCTCAAAAGTTACCAGAAGATCAATGAAATTTACAAAAATATATTTAAATACCTTATCAGCCATGATATTACGATCTCGATCTCTCGTAGGATCGTCATCTTCCGAATAACTAACATCCAATTTTTTATCATCATTTCCACTCACGCGATAATCATCATTAACAAGAACGACGTCACTCGGTTCATACTTCCGATCAATCAAAGTCAAGTCCTGCGGACTTCTGCCACGCAGATGCAATGCACATGCAAAATACCGGTTTAGCCATAAATATCAGCAATAACAAATGGTTGGATTACAAAATAATACCTGATGACGTAAGAGGTATAGACCTCGCCAGGACATACAGCAGACGTGTTAGATTCTTGTCGGCTTGAAAAATAAATTCCTGAAGTTCCGCAAGATCGCGCCACGTACGAATCGTTGGCAACGATTCTCTCGGAGTCGTGATGACGTTGATGACGATGACGATGACGATGACTGTGTTTATCATCCTTACTGCTGCGTTTGACTATATGCTCTCGATGTCTTCTCTTATCGTGTCGCTTAAGTCTCTCCTCCTCGATCGTATAATTCCTGTGTCGATTATACTTGTAACCAGTGTCATCGTGTACGTCGATTCCCTCGGGAAACTGATTTCCCTTCGATGGATAAATTCGCTCGTAGCGATGATTAAAATATGTCGACTTGAATTCGTCACGGCCGTAGTTGCTCTCGGTGACCTTCAAGGCTGATTTTAAAGAATTTGCAACTAGATCTATAAGCAAGTAGCATCCTTTTCTTGCATCTGCACATGTATATTAATTTTTATCAAAAAAGAAAAATACATTTCATACGCTCTAAATAAGATACTCACAGTAACGTGCTTCTGGAAAATAATACAGTACAACAGCCGTTGACATTAAAGCTATCAACAACACGCGTTTTGCATGGCTCATCCACGAGGATATGCATGAAGTTTCGTGCACGTAACCTAATAGATTGACGATGATTATGTTTCCACTATATTTACTTTTTTTTACGACGCTCCTAATTACCATTCGTATCCCACGTGTTACCGGCGACGCATCCTATGGCGAGTGCGTTAAGGAGGAAAACTAGAAATTTCATAATTAAAACACAAATCCAAACAGATTGTGTCTTTTCGCAATACGACTTTACCAAAGCATCTTGGCTGTTGGGTAAAACAAAGGAAAATCTTATGCGCATATACCTATAATAAATCCTTGTCATACTGTTTTACAATACGAGTTGTAACCCAGCAAGCATGTCATATACGTAGTTATTTTCATGCAACAACTGTATACATACATATAGGGTTATTCTGTACATATAGACGCACCGACCGAAGGTAATTCTACCTCTGACATCGAGTGGACGGGCTACGATAACTGCAGTTGAATGCGTTTGGAGTGAATAACCCTGTAGAAGTGTTGTATGGGGATGCCAATGTAATTGTAAAATGATTAAGATTCAATCTTGATTTTTATTATGCTGGTTCTTTACAATATAATACAAACCAAATGATTCGTACGCTTGTTGAATTGCAATAACGTAATAAAGGAATAACAGTGCGCTTTACAAACAATCAGCAATATATGCAGTAGTGCAAGGTGCGTAAGCGTATTAATGGTATCCATCTACACTAATTACTAGCGAGAAATATCGCTGTCGCAAAGTTCGATTTGCGTTTCAGATTGATTTACGACATATATCGCTAACGTGTATACATATATATATATATATATATATATATATATATATATATATATATATATATATATATATGCATAGACATATTAATATATATAACGACAGTGCGACGCGTACACACGGTACCATCATGAGTGGTCGAATCATTTAGTGTCTACACATTCATACCAACAATATAAGAGAGATCTACTTGGAATCAAAAGTTCACGGAACGCTGCGGTGAAAACCCGCATTAATTTATAGTCAGTTAGTACGTATGCAGCAAACTAAGAAATCACACATACCTTGTGCACAGAAAACCGCGTTAAAATCCCAAAAATGGGAATTTACGTGGGAAATAGTGTGCGCGATTATTACGTATTTCAGGGGGGGTTAAGTCAATATAATATTACAATGTAACGTAACGCGTGAATACCCATTAACGCGCACGTACGTTGAATTTGCGAGCACAGAGATATTGGCGCGTGGGACGTGCGCGTGCATGGGTACAGGGCGAATTAATAAATGACGACTTTATACACAGGGCGAAGACTTGAGGTTGATGAGAAGAATGACGATGATGATATCAAAGAGAGCTTCGTACGAATGAATAAAAAATCCTGAAGGAACGTTCCTGGAGTCTCCGTGGCATCCTTCGGGATTCGTCGCCTTGCAGTCACACTAGCGACGTAGTTACTCAAGCACGAAGCTCCCGTCCCGAGGATTCGTTCTCGTCGGTGGTTGGTGCGTTTTTCTCTTTTTCGGCGACGACAAGTTACTCGTTGATTAAGAGCCAGGCTCAATAAGATGATGGGTCGCGAGGGTGAATATCATATGGCGAGAGGTATGAGCTATGGGACTTTGGGTCATCCAGATCGAGTCCTTACGCGAAGGACGCCTTGATTTTGTTTATGGCGTTCGAGAGGTGGAGCATCTCGGTGTTCAACTGAGAGATGAGACCCTCGAGCCTGTCAACGCTGTCCAGGACTTCCACCTGCTGCGTGTGAGGGTCGTACCTAACTTCGAAAGGTCGGTTCATGGTGCTGACCCAGCGACGGAATTTCTCCTTGGCGTCCTCGAAGCTCTCGGCCACGTAGTAGATGGGTTGGTAATCTTGATCCTGATAAGGCTGGACAGCGGTCACGCTTGGCTCGAATGATCGGTGCTCGCACTTGTCGCTCAACGAGTGTAGAAGCTCGCCGTAGGCCGAGAGCAGACCTGCTCCGTAGGCCTTAACCTCTTGACCTTCCTTGCAGAGACCGAACTCCACGGTGAACCAGTAGATGGTCGAAAGCTTCTCGATGTCCTCGTCGGACGCACCCAAGGAAGCCAAACCAATTTCCTGAGAGAACTGAGCGAAGCTCGGATCGGCCAGAAGGGGCATGTGACCCAAGAGCTCGTGGATGCAATCACTGGAAGAGATAAGAAATGATTTTTAGTGAAATTGAATGTAGATTAATTGTCAATGCTTTGGATCTTCTTAGAGGTTCATTGAGTTATGAAGACGAGTTGCCAACTATGGAAGTGAGTTATCAACGCCATCGTGTCGTTAAAAGCCAATTAGAGTTCCATTACAGGTTTAGAGTAGCAAGATAATTTCGTTATTGCTCTCCTGACTCGCTATATAGATATACTTTATGTGTCGGGCTACTGTGCTTCAGGTACCGGATGCTCTCTTGCTACTGGTATAATAATATCGAATGCATGTCTACGGGACCTTTGAAACAAAGGTCATTGATAATTTCATGATCAATTTGATAAAACACCTACGAGATATTTCTACCAGGTCGTATTATCAGCTAGTCTCATCGTTTCGTAGCGATTCTGAATAATACTTACGGTTCTGGTGTATGATAAGGGCTGTTGATGTGACGGACATACTGGGTGCTCTGGAAGATCCTGAAAGCCAAGCTAGACAGGAAGTCCCTGGCAGTCAGTAGCCCAGCTGCAGGACGCAGAGTGAATCCAGTGTTCTTCTTAAGAAAATCGCTGACCTCTTGCAGCTGGGGAATGCGATGGGCCTCGAAGATACGTTCCTCTTTGAGTTTCTGGAAGACTCTCTGGTACTCGACGCAGGCGTGCTTAGGTACCAGTTCCTCGACGGTGCTGAAGACGCGAGACCAGGTAGTATTCTCGGTTTCGGTGTAACGGATGTTGGGGATTGGGTCTCCGTACTTGTAAGCGAAGGCAATCTCGGCGATTGTTTTCCTGCGAGCGCGGTACTCCTTGTCAGCGAATCCAGGGTGGTTCATGTCAAGGTCGGGTTCATATTTGGTCATGAGATGATTGCAGTTGTCCAGCTCGGATGCGTGTCTTGGGAACCAGGGATCCTTGATGCTCATAGAGTTATCAGCTAGCAGAGTGACACCACCGAGACTGGAACTCTGTCTTAGGTTCCTGATCAGCTGGAGAAGGCTCTGCCTAGTCATATCGACCTTGACAAGCACGTCGAATTGAAGACCCTCCTTCTTGGATGGACGCGACTCGACGTGTGTCACGGTACCCTTGAAGTTTTCAACAGTCTTCAAGATGCGACCAAGAGAACCGATCCCTTCGCGCAAACGCAGGACGAGAGCGGCTTTCTGGACGCTGTGTTCGCCTTCCGGAGCCTCGGCGATGGTCTTGGCGAGCACAATTTCTTCCTCGGTAAGACCAGCATCTGTGAGGATCCAAAAAAAAATAATATATGAGAATGACGCAAGACTCTACCAAGGGAAGGTTGGACGTGGTCAGGAAGGTAACAAGGATTCGTAAAATCAGGTAGCACGTTAAGTCCCGGTACGAAGGCTAAGTAATCGCCCAATTGAGAGTCCATTTCCGTTGCTCGTTTCAAGTTTCAAGTAAAGAGCTCAGTGCTCCATGTGAAGGGGGATGGGGTGGCGCAAGAAGTGCCTGTGATTGTCGCGTAGGAGGGTTTTTCCCGCCTGCCACGAGGGTCCAGAAGGAATGGAAAAGAATAACTGTATTATACGCTCAGCGGACCGTTTCAGATATAGAAAGCCTTCCAAAGGACACGTAATACGATTCTAAATGCATAAAGGTTCTCAGGGCCGGCGTAATTCACTCAAGTGCCCGGCACTCGTTCGCTTCACGACAATGGGACCTGTTTCACCCTCCATTTACTCCTTCTCACCTAGTTACCACCACCTACGCTATCGGCTCGACTTCGTGACTTTTGTTGTCACTGCCGACTCTTTCGCATCGACTACCGAAAGAACTTTGCGATATAAAAAGTTGCCTTTTTCACCGAATCCTAAAGTTATCGTCATATTACGTCAGAGCACTCACCGTCATTTTCGAATTTTCCTTCGCCGTCCGATGAGGAAGCTTCGGCCTTGGCTTCTGCAAGTAACAAACTAAGGTTGCAACGAACATGCTCATGCACTGTGACATTGCACAATATCCTAAATGCATTATTCTACTGACCTCCTTCCTTAGCGGCGCAGGCGAGCGTCTCACCCTGTTCATCGTCGCTCGATGAGGCGTCGACGTAGTGTTCTTCGTCTTGGGGCAGTTGCTCCTGACCACACACGATCGCCTGATCGGCACTTGTGTCTGTGCAAACAACATCGATCGTGCAAACTCAAATACGTGCAAACTCAAAATCTTAATTTTTAAATACGATCACATTACAGATTAAACATTCAGGTCAAAGTTCATGCAACATTTGGATAATTCATTGATGAATAACAATCTTACCATTAGCACGCTGGCGTGCTTCCTCAAGTACGCTTTGCTTCGTTTGCTTCACAACCAAAGTTTCAAAGCGGGCGTCGTCCACGAGTGAACGGCGACGGGCTGGATACCCGTTCTGAAAAAATAAAAAAGGTCCTCTTTTACATTCAGAAGAATCTCGATACAATTTTCAATAATTATTCGCTTAATGAGAATCAGATCAGATTATTAATGACAACAATAGGAGGACCAGACAAGCTCAGTTGATTTGTAATGAACGATCGAACTTAGAACGGAAACGACTTCCGTTTCCTTCTGCACCGAAGTTACTTTACGTTCTGCTACTTTTGTGCTCAGGATTCAGTGAGAACTTCAGACCAGCTAAAACCCACTTCTCGTATAAACTTTTCCCTTTGACCAATCGCCTGGTACTGAAGGATCGGAAATGGCTGAGAATGGCGTCGCGTAAGCATAAAGCTCAGCTCGGGGCGGTTGACGTCGGTGAAAGCAAAGAAAAAAAAAACAGGGAAAGTGGCGAACGGGCTAATGTAAATATCGCTGTAGGCACAATGCAACATAACCTATATGTATCTCCATAATTTGCAAAGTCACATTAAACGTGTAGGTAGCTGTACAAAGACTCGCCCGACAGCCTCGAGACTTTTCCTATAATTTAAATTTTAACGTATCGCTTCCCTTAGAATTTTAATTTTTTTTTCAACTTTTTATCACAACCGCCCAACTTCGTTAAGACTGGGAGAGTCGACGGCTATCTGCACGATCCGTTAAAATATCAGCCCATGGCTAATTCTTTGAGGGCATTCACTGCAGTCGTGCAACAAGGGTCAGAAATAAACAAGGAGACCGTGTCTTTTCTCTCTAACGAAGCCGCTGGCACGTATTAGAGAATGTTTAGCAACTTCTTAACGCGTGCTTCAAAGTGGGCCAAGTACTTTACTAGCTAGATAGATGACCGATGAGTGTGCGCCGGTTACATCACGCGGCCGATTATCCATCCCCCTGAATGGTTTAATGGATAAACGAACGGTTAGCGTAATAAAGGAATGGGGCATTTTTGTACTTTAACTTCTATGCATGCCGTGAGAAAGAGTAATGGCGCCTTTCAACCAGACACGAATCCATCTCGATACACCAATGAAATGCATCTGATAGAACGCTTTTATGGAATGCCGCCTTAGTCCTTGAGATATCTTGTGATCCGCGATCTGGTTCAGTTTCTTAGTGCGCAAACAGAAGAAGCGACCTTGTCACGTGACTGTTGTAATTGCACCGGTTCAAAAGTCGATCGGTTTGCTGAGTCGTGATACGAGCACGTAGTGTCGGCTTAGTGTCGAGTCCAGATGAAAAATAATCAATGAATATAGAGAAAAAGTATAAAGGTGGACACACAGTCACATAGAAATATAGTCCTATAATAGCTTCAGAATGTAAAACTTCATTGTTTGCATCGTATCGCTCTACAAATCCTTCTTTAGATGCATCTGTCGGATGATCCTATAGTAACTTTTAGCTCATTCTTTACGTTCATGAAATAGTGTAGTTTCTGCTTGCACCGATAAACGTGAGAATTTACATTGTATCAATTAGCATGTAGGAGATCAATAAAGTCGATTTATAAAGCTGGACCTGAGGCGGTGGCGAGCCTCCAAAGACGTAACGGTCTTCCAGTTCTCAGGGACTTCCATACTTCCATTTTACAATCACTCCGTTCTCATATTTATAACATATTCATAATTATCATGCGAGCAAGGCCGCGGCGATTTCACAATCAAATAGTCATTAGATCCTTACACTAGTTATATCCAATATTACAAGACTCGTGAAAAAACTTCACCTTTATTCACCGCCCGAAATCGCAACAAGGTTATATACTTTTCAAACTGTACTGTTTTCTCGATATATTCAGAAAAAAAAATAGGTACAAGCGCGATCGTTAACGTGAAAATTTCAAGATCAGTACAAAGTAATAGAATTCTTTTTATGAATATTTGTGTTGGTACTCATCGATTTTCAATTTAACGATAACTCCGTGCAATTATAATTTTCAATTTTAAACATTGTCTAAATAATTTATCACTTTCATCAGCTGATTCGTCGTGTCCGATACCTGCGGAAAGCACAGGTCGTTCCCGTTCCCGAAATTTCACCGATTGCCATCGCTTGCATATGTCTACTTTACATACGCGTTACCACGGCTGCCAATAGAATTCGTAATATCTGGAGAAAGTGCCAGACGAGCCTGAACACTTCTTCGGCCTAGTCAGTTAGCCTTACGGTATAGCATCGATAATTTCATAATACATCATATAGTATACTTCAATTTTCACATACTTCCCATATGATAACAGTCCAATGCAATTGCAGTATAATATCTGAATTAAAAAAAAAGCTATCAATCCGCTTAAACTTTAGAAATCAAAAAATGGACATTTCACTGCTGAATCGAATTATATATAATTTGTGCAACACGTACATGTAGAAAATGCTGAAAACGAACGTTCGTAAGAAAGCCATTGTTTAATATAATTTTTCTCCATTTTTTTTAAAAATCCCCACTATCTAGAGAATCATTAGAATCCTTTTTATCACAAGTCTTGAGAATACTCTGGGCTGTACGTACAACCGAGGTCGACAAGAATCCACTGTACACGCAACGTTATGTATTAATTAAGATCGACTTGATCCTCTATCATCCGTTCTATTTATCCGTTTCGAGGTGATTTCAAATGCGAGTTGTGATTAAATTTGTTTTATTCGGGTCAATCAATTAACTCGCAAGGTCAAGCACTTTGTGTAATTCTGATAACCGAACCTGCGTATCCTACAGGTATACTTTCTCTGTGAAAAGAACGATCTTGCGTATCTGCTGTATTACATAGGTAGTGAATGCACGTTCTTGTGTTTACACCGCAAGCGACAAGTCGTCAATTTCACCGGCATCTCTCGTTTTGCTGGATGGACCACGAGAGAAAGAAAGAAAGAAGAAAAGGGAGAAAGAGAAAGAGAAAGAGCTCGGTGCTATTCTCCTGATGTAATTTTTTTCATTCGTTACGAAAGGTACCGGTCGGGCAACGAAAGTCTCACGTAGGAGATGAAAAACGAGAAATCACGCGCTTCTTTCATGGGTCTCGTACGTAGCGCGCGCAACTTAACTTGAAAGATTTTCGAAGATGAAATTTGAATTTTACATACAAGTGCATTGAGATGGGTGATATTTTTTATACTACAGGTATGATCAGCATGGGTGTTTTCAATTAAGCGACAGTTAATATATATATATATGTTAGCGTACGACGTTTGAATCGAATGTAACTTTCGGAAGATCACTTTTGAAAGGGAATCCTCAAGAGAAAGGTGTATGGCACGTAAAGTCATAATTCTCATGAAGGCAGCGACAAGTTGTACGAATTGAGATAATAAAAATCTTTAAAAATAATAACAATAACTCACCTCAATGCTGTAAGATTTCTTGATAGCGAACATCTCGCGGTTCTTCTGGGCAGCAGCGACAGCCATCATAATTTGATATATATCGAGTGTCTCTTCAGTAAGATTTTTCCACGAAGTGATAGCTTCCACAGAGTTCTTCAAGTGCGAAGATCTTTCTCTGATCGTTGAGATTGATTCGTTATCACGGGTCTCAGGGGCCGCTTTGAAGATCTCGAGTAGTCCTTGTGGGTCAGCCTGATGCCTCCTTTATCAATCGAAGGGTTCACTGCTGAACGTGTTCAAAGTTTCTTCGTTCTTTTCGCCGACTTCTCTTACGATTGGACGTAAAAGAGACAATGTCGCGGGTCTAGGAACTCCGTATCTCGATTAACGACCACAAACAGTGACTGGTGCTTGTCTGTCGTATTGTTTCAAAGACTCGAGTTCAAATTACTCCGCGTGCCTTTTGCGAAACTTCGAACGAAATTCGAGCTTGCTTTGGTGAAGCGAACGAGCGAATGCGTCCTCAGGGCGGGTTGCTGCTGCATATAAACGTTGCCTCCCTTCACCGCCATCGCCGGGGTCAGGGGTGCCCCCACTCGTTATTCGGGTGTTCCGCGAGGTCCACCACGCGGCTCTGGTCCTACGTTTCGTAACTGGAATCGCGGCGGCGCCTTCCTCAGCGGCTCCTCTCATTGGCTGAGACACGCGGGAGTTCCCGCATACTGGGGGCACACTTAGTACCAAGTCACTTCTGACTCACTGTTCTTATTGATGTCATAGATATCGGTTATGTCTTATAACGTTATATGGGAACTACCCTCTTGAGTTTCTTTGAAATTTACATTTTTTTCCTGCTTTTCCTCCTCAACTTTTTTTCCTGAAATTCATCAATGTTTCCTTCCGATCAATTGGGACGGAGGCTTTTTTTCTTATTTATGTGGTATATCTAACTCAATAGGTAACTGATCGATCTGCTCTTACTCCTTTTTCCTGTCACCTCCATTGTTCCATCTCTATCACTTCCCTTGGAATCGTTTGAGGCTGCGTTTATTTTCTTCTCTCCGCTTTCAGTGTTTCTCTTTTTACTCATTGTCTTCTGTACTCTGGTTTTTGTGGATATTCGAAGCGGTTGTTACCTCATACCTGATGTAGATTGAAATTTTGATAGCACAGGTACAGATACTTTCGGTAGATTTTTTATAAAAGGGATAAGGATTTTTATGTCATTTTTCTTTGTCAACCTTAATAGTAGTATTATAAGGAAGGGTTGGGATTTATTTATATTGTTGAGTAACGTATTTCTTTTAAAGAATTAAATTTATCATTTGGAATTACCAATAACGGCAATTCTCCGTTATCCTTTATTTCTCGTATCCTACCTAGCGCAGTGAGATACCCACGTATGTGTCTACGTCAGAGCAGCCTCGGGCAGGATCTTGGAAACTCCAAGACGCGTAACGTAAATAGTTCAGATTAGATGGACGTGAAACGCAAAGTCATTCGACATAGCGATTCTGTGATTTCCGGTATATTTTTTAATTTTTAATAGATCATGATATCCCCGACAATACCGGATGTTCCGTTCACAGAAAATACAATCACTCTTGTTTTCCCGCTGAGAAATCATCTCGACGAAAGCTGCACCTACGTCATCTTGTATGGAAAGTCTGAAAAGTCCGACTTGAGTTTCCTTCTAATGACGTAACAGTGCCCAGTGAATCCCACATATTCCAAGAAAACAAGGAACGCTTGATGGTTAAATAAAAAATAATTAATAATGTTTTTCTGGAAACATACCAGCAAGTATTTTGTCTTTGTACACTCATTGCTTGAGGTTCGCCAAGAATTGCGAAATTTCAAGCAGACACGAAACTGGATCTTGATTCGTTCAAATTCTACGTTTATTTATCGTCGAACTTGTAATTTATTTTTGTCTCTATCGAACTGGGTCCAATTACACGTGCTTGTCTTTGACACGTTAATGTATTCCGAGATGCCAAGACTCTGCAGATCCTTTAAGAGACAATGAGGATCAGCATCGGGCGTAAAGCCTTGTTCGTAGAAACTTGGTACTTTCGTGCAGTAACTTATTCTTCGTCGAAGGTACTCGAAGGTCTCAAAGTTCTTTGTTGCGGCCAGTCGCTCGGACGCTAGAGCTTTTGTTCAAGGTCGTTTTTTTTTTTTTTTAATGAAAAAGAAAAAAAGAGGTACTGCAAGTAAATTACTAAATTAGCCTCACTCTCACTTGAGCAACCTCTATCCAGCCTCTAGTCTTCCTTACAACTCGAATATCCTGCGCACATGAAGTTTCTCTAATTAGTCATATATTTTACAGTAATCACATAATCACGCAGTAGCTGTGCCGGTTCCTTCTTAACTCCAAGGTCTACAGAATCAA
Source organism: Cephus cinctus (assembly GCF_000341935.2). NCBI lineage: Eukaryota > Metazoa > Arthropoda > Insecta > Hymenoptera > Cephidae > Cephus > Cephus cinctus. The sequence continues at coordinate 698,468 of NW_014333290.1, read as the reverse complement.
TTTATTTGCACGCGATAATATTACAAAATGCAACAGAGTGACAATGTGAATTACATTGAAATCGTAGAGAACAATTAATAAAGAAATTACTGTTCAAGGATCAAACTTTACGGATCCTTGAAATCAATACAAAATTCCCGAGCATGTAATTCCTTGATATAATTGATTCTTCCGGTATTTTCAGCTATGATATACTCAATCGATACAGACAGTCTACTCTAGACAAGAACTGATCTTACTTTCATGTATCAAGGACTTGGCATGTATAGGTACGTAGATCAAGTGGCACTTGCTTCACGACGGAATAATACAAATCGTATTTAAAGTTCCAGTAAAGTCCTAGTTCTTTGTGATGGAAAAAAAAAATATTAAATAACTATACACTTTAAAATGGCATAATTAATGAATTTCATAATTAATGGGGTAATTCAAACCTTCTTCCTGACAATGTAGCAATCGACGTTTAATCATGATATTTTGAAGGAATACAACGGAAATGATTTCCTCGGAATAAGGAAGAAAAAAAAAGTATTAAAGCATGGAAACCACCGAGTCGCGGTTTGTACAAATTACACACGTCATTGGGAAGAACGAACGAGAGAGGCGATACGAGGAAGCACCTTACGATGTATGAAATTCCGTGGAGATTCTTTAAAATTCGGAATTCCTATACTGAATCAATATATAAATTAAACATCCAACATCGTTAATCGGTCTTTAATATCTCTTGTCAAATTGACAGTCTTGTCATCGATAAAACGTAACGTGACGTCCACTTCATTTCATAACATTAATTGCTAAGAAAGATCGCGGAAGCATTCCAAAGGTCGCTACAGGTAGTTACAAACGTAATCATGCACCTGTAAGATGCAGAAAATACGTCAATAGTTACAAGCGTACAAGGATCCATGGTCTTGTGACTATAGCTATATGCAAGTACCGTCTCAATACAAAACTGATACGTAACGTTAGTCCAGTAATCAGACTTCGTCGTCCACTTGGAATATGGCTGCATTAGATTTCTTTCTTTTCCAGTCTCCTTTCCAGCCGCTGTGTCAAATACTATACGATATTGGAAACCTCGTAATTGCATGGGAAAGTGATCGTTTCATGGCCGATATATTAAGTCGAATCGACTGCCTGGCGATTATCGTATCTAATGAGACAGGAGATTAACGTTAAAGTTACATATAGGTTCGGTATACCCACGCATACATATATCGTATAGGAGTCCACAGGTAAGTATTTCGTGAAGTTTATATGTCAAAGGGAAATATTTGAAAATACTAAACTCAAATAGTCTATATACTAATAGCACGCGAATTCGATCGATTATTACATATGATCGTTGTTACACATATTTATACTGCTTGTCCGGTAATACGTGGGAATTTACTAGTAAGTCATTCGTCATAGGGTAATAAACTAATGTGATTTGAAATATATCGAGATCGTGATAACCAAAGGCAATAATTATACCTCGTTGAATCCTTACAGCTGTATCGCTGCGTTTCCGCATTGATTTTCATCAAGGTTTTCTGTATGGAAATCGATACGAACTGCATATCCCTTTCCTAATCCTTGATCGATCGATCTTAATTTATTGATATCTACGAAAATCTTATTAAAGTGGGACAAACAAGTGTTTCCTGTGTAATATGATTTACGGCGTGTATTTAATATGGTGACACTACTTCCTGTTTTTGTCCTTCCACGGATACTTGGTGCGCTACCTGCGATTTCTGGGATATTAATAAGAGCTCTATTAATTGACAATAAACGGAACTATTTAAATTATAGAATATTAACTCGAGTCACTTGGTAGCAACAAGTGTACAGACAGATACCCATATCCTGTTACGATTAAGCGCAAGCGTTTCTGCCACTGGAATACCGATTCTGATTCTAATTATCCACCAATGCTAATATCCTCACAATAAGTTATACAATAGGCCGATAATTATTTCCTAGATGCAAATCAATCAATTAAAAAAACCTTGAGCGAGCTAGTATTTCATAGGCACGTGGGGGCTCGATTATGATAATCATCCGGTAATAAAGTTGTCTAACGTCTTGATCTTTTTAATTGCCAATACGGTGCATCCGTACGATCATATTGGTTCGCGTTTATCAATTAAAAAAAAATAATACTATCAACAATGTACTTTTTTTCTCATCGTACCTGTACGACTCATGCGAAAACACTGAATACACGTAACAGTTTGTTAAACGTGATATTCCTCCATAGGAATATATTTGCAAATCAATGTTTAACACGTCCATTGCCAATCTATCATTGTTCTCAGTCTGCTGAACAAAAATTGCAATTCGTACAGTCGCAAAAAGTGAATGGACCAAATCAAACTTGTACCTTTCAAATATTAATAAACAATATATCCGTGCTCAGGATTATCCGTGTTAAACTATATAGGGCTATGAGTCATAATTTTAATTAGTCCAAGAATAGTGACGTCAATTCCAAGTTTTTTCATTGTAATCAAAAAATTATCGTATTTTAATCTGTGACACTAAAGGGAACAACGTTACATACATCGCGGGGATATATATATATATATATATATATATATACTATATACACATAGAAAAATGTTAACATTTTTTTTCGAAATCTTCTCATCCAATTATTTCTTTACGCAGCATCCTCTTCCTCGTACACAAGACTCTTTTTTAAAGACGAGAATCCGCAAGTCCAATCACGTATCTAATCACATTGTTTTCTCTTAAATTGTGAATAAGCGTGCTAAATATGTGTACTAGTACTGAAATACCATTCTATGGATATGTACTCGTGCACGGGAGATAACTGGATATCGGTGAGACAGAAAGCAATTTGGCCTCGGCTGGTACCAAATCAAGGACCAATTTCCATCTGGAGACAGGCAGATCATATTATGACCTCTCGACGAATCTAAGATGAAGGATAGATTCGAGTGGCGGTATAAGAGAGAATTACTGGACTCTGTGTGATACCTGCCAAAAAATTCAGGAACAGTCCACCCAATGTATTGTGTAGTTCGATATAGGTTACGTTTGACCAGGTACATTTTGAAAATTGGCATCACTGGTCGATATTTCCTACAACATTGTTTACCCAATTTCCTAGTAAACGCAATAACTTCCATATATTGCGTCTTTTCTTCGTGACTTAAAATATACTGGTAGATAGGCATTTATTTTATTTTTTTTGTAAATTGTCAACAAATTTATTTTTGATCTTTAAGTTGCATTTCCATGTTGGAATGATCGATTAGTGACGCAGTGCATTCGCAGTAGCTGTCGGTGAAAGCAATATTAATATTCTACAGCGTGAAATTGTGTGTAAAGCAATAAGGAAATTTCAGTTTTGTTTCTAAGAATTAAGTGAGATTGTCAATGACGAGCAAACCGGGTGTCTAATTAGTATGAATTTTTTGAAATATTTTTGTAGAATTCATTTCTAAGCATTACGAGTAAATCTGTGACAGATTCGGTGGGTTATGTTATTTTAAGAAATGATAGGTAGTACGTGAAAAAAAATTGGAATTGACTTTGCCTATTGATAACGAACATATCCTTAGAAGAGATCCCTACGGAATGCACGTGATTGTACGGCAAAAGCTATTGTTGTTCTATAACGTTGGGAATCGCTCTGAAATTGACGTATTCACAATGACGTGCCATTGGCACGAGGGACACTCTGTCATGACGTGGAGGGGATTTTTATAATTATGAGGGCTTACGATATCACTGTTCAACAGGAGCTAGACGGTCGAACGAACTTCGTTCTACACTGTGATTCCCTTTAAAGCTCGTACCGTTGGATTAAGCTTTTGCGTGGATTTGTAAAACAACTATTTACAATTATAAATTTGAGTTACGGCGCATTAGAAAGTATAGAGACGAGCAAAAGAAAATGATTTTAAACATTTATATTTAGATCCTGTTACAAAAGGAACATTTGTATATGACATCGAACAATTGATGAGTGTCAATATGATTGATGGATTTGAATTGGTACTTGTACTTATACGTGCTACTTTATGAAGTTATTAAAAATAAAAGGAATTTGCAACTTCTAAAAATTTTAACAAACATTTGAATTTATTGTGATATTGAATTTATACTTTATTTTTTTGTCCAATTGAAATCAGTCAAGGTATTGTCATTTTTGATCGCTTTTTGGGCTCGAGATTTTTTTAAGGATATCCTGTTGCTGCAATTGTCTTTTTCATTTATCATAGTCCTACGTCGTATCAACTGAACACAAAGAATTGAATGCATGGCTGAACTCACGAAACAATGCAGGGAACTTGGACTGGATCGAAATGATATTGCCAATTATGAACAAAGAATTAGTTTAGGATATCTTAGTTAAGGATATCTATAGAATTTTTGTCAGTCGTTCCTTGACGTACTTTCTTCACTAAATATTTTTAAGCTTTCTTTTTAACGATATTGTAATATGCACTTATCATTGAATCTTTGTAAACTTCTATGAAAATAGTGTATGAGATTGGACAATGTTTTATCACTAAAGTGTTCAAACGGGGTACTTGACCATTTGAAGGTAATCGATTCAGGCCAATGCTTTTTCTTTTCTCGTCTTTTCATATTTACGTCCACCGTTTTTACACGCAGACACTGCATTAGTCACGAATACATATCGATATCTAACTTGATCTTGATTTCTCTGATCCATCTAGCTCGCTGACGTTAATAATCAAAGATGGCAAGAACTGAGCTGATTAGAAACACAACTAGCAATTAAAAATTGTGAATTTCTATTTTTCACGACAAGGAAAACGAAGCAAAATTCTCTATTGTTCAGAACTGTATAATACATTTCTGTATATTGTATATTCATCCATTTTTTTTTTAAATCGGTATTATAAAATGTCTTTTTCGGCAAACCCAAAAACAAAATAATCTCTAGCAAACCACACGTGGTTCTCCATAGAATTTTTATTTATACAAAGTATGCATCCGCATGATTTTACACTGAATATATATACATATATAACTAACCACTATATTTATATATAATATAAATAACCACGTATGACTTGATAGGGATTTCCATGTTATTAATTTGTCAAAAAGAAAGCATTTTACTCGTGGACCGATTATATAAGAAATTTTTTTACAACTACAGGACATACCTCATCGCTCAGATTTTGCTGGACTCCAATGACTCAATGTAATCACTCGAGGAAAGTAGGTACTTCTCTTAGAAATCATCATCGTCTTACAGGTACGTAGTACGCGATGTATATTAATCCCAGCACAACACCAAATGTAATCCATTAACCATTAAAATGATTCCGTACGAATCATCCACGCTACGGACAAATTCGCATCGCGTCGCGCATAATAAAGAATAAATAATTTTAAAAGGGTAGAAAACAGGAATTGCACCTTTCCTAAGAAACCTACAATTCCCAATGAATAATTTAATCAACTTGAACGATCTTAAACCTGCATGAAATCGCACCTTTCCTCAGAAACCTACGATTCCATCTTAAATTTATTTTACTTAGAGAATCTTACCAATGTGAGAGGCAATGAAATTTTTTTACAGATATAAATATATATTTCTTAATATTTTATTATGTATATTGATCAAAAGATACTACAGAAATACAGTAATAGATTCAGCTACAAAAATGATATTAGACAACTAAAAAGAAAAAAAAAGGGGAAAAAGAAAAAATTAATAATGTTCATATTAACAATGACGACAATCAAACTGGTGTAATGTATGTTAATACGTAGAAGATCGGATGCGATCTGCCGTCACGCAATTGCACACGTTCCATCCAAACGTGAGACGTCCTGGAAGCGTTGAAAACTGCGACTCCAATCCGGTTCCTTCTTCGCAACTTCAGCTCAGCTTATACTTTAGTGAGGTCCAATCCGGGTCCAATCCTTTATATAGACTCCGCTACGTGACCACCGGCACATCTCACCAGTGACTGATTATGAGTGATCAACCAGCTTGAAAATCGGCCCGATCTGCGCTCAGGTGTTGGGGCCAATCAAAAAGTGACATTGCCAACCACTGAACGGCCTCCAAACCAAATTATCAGATCGCTTTTATTTTTCATCTTTCAAATCCACTTTTTTGCACCACCGTTTTATTCAGGTTTTGCGACTCTCGTTTGTTTGGCTACGTGATCAGTTTCTCGTAGAATGATCTGGACTCTGTTTCTCTATGCAGCTATAGATCACTGATCACGGCATACACGTCTGTGTGAACTTGTCCTATTCGTATTATAAATTTTGATGCTGCTTCTAGTGTGTCTACGTAAACCACGTCACAGTTGCCTTCATAAGAACGTTCACGCCCGGAGCACGTGGTGGCCTGGCTCTTTCTATAAGAAACAAGAAAAAGATCAGCGGGGAGGTGGTTTCTTTGTTCTTTTATGCACAAAAAAATAAGATTGAGACAAACGTGTTGAGCTCTCCAGACTCATCATCGGAGTGCCGGATAGCTTTCGCAAAAACTCTCGCAATCTTTGCGTCAAGGAAGATTTTGGCGAAGCGAAAATTTAACACGTTCTACGTGTCTACGGGCACGTTAAATGGAACGTGTTTACGTCTATACAGATCGAGTCAAACATGCCTAAGGAATTGTCGGTAGCTCTTCCATACATTGTCAAGTTCTCAAAAACTTTGTATCCTTTGGCACCAGTCCTGAAAGTATTTTGTACCCAATGTCTATTGTGAGAACCATAAAGCTGTCAATCACACAACAATTTGCAAAATTTTTGCAAGTGTCATTCAATCGGAGTTGGACTTAACTAATCTTACGCTTAGTTGAAGCAGGTTGAAACTGTAATACCTGATACCCTCATTAGTTTTTTTTTATTATTACTTGTCGTTTTTAAACACGCTTCGATCCCGTCCTCAATTTACTTTGAACATTATTTTTTCACTAATATTGGCTACATTCGTCACCAATGATTCTGGCTACGACCAGCCAATCACGCTAAATAATGACGATCTCGTACTTAAGTGTTCTGCTCTGGATTCGAGTTTCTGCCTTAGGGCAAAGATTATTGGCACTTGGTGTACTGTTCTATAATCCGGTACTCATCTATAATTATATAATTTTTTTTTCGATTCCATTGAATCGGATATTAATCTTTCTTTTTAAGGCTTACCAAAGGTTTCATTTGCGCACAAATAGAATTTAATCAAATGAGACTCTACTTGCTTACTCTGGCAGTACCGGTCTGCCAAAAGAGTACCATGAACCTGATCATTAATTTTGATAGAAATACGGTTCACTTTTACATTGCAAAGTATAGTACGAAACAAAAATATTATATGGTACATAAGTTGCTATTAAAATATACGAGTGCGTCAGCGATGCATTACCTGCTATATGTCCTATTTTCTTGTAATCGTTATTCGCTTTGAAAGGGTTGTCTTAACTGGCACCTGCGGTGGGCAAGTTACGTCAATACTTTTTACGTCCAAATAGCAACGTAGATATACCGGTTTATAAGACGTAGGCTACTACGTCATTGAGTCAAGCTCGATCATTTTCCTGTAAATATCCAATTGACATTTCTTCATTGTATCCTGTTGTCATTCCTTTTCCTTTAACGTTCCCCGGCCGATTTTCCTTGTGCCGTTTTACAAACTCCCCATGTGCAAATCTTCAATTTTTCTATTTCCTCATCAAGGATACGTCTGATCATTATGCATTCCTCACGTATCAATCTTCGTGTGATAAAAGACACGTACCGTTTATGGGAATAAGGAAAGTAATATTTATAGAAGTTATAATAGCTGTGAGTTTGTCAAGGATGACCTCATTAGCTCCCAATAGAGTAGAGGCTTAATGATGTATCAACCCTTCAATGAGGAATGCACTTTTGCAGATTATATTTCTCATGATGATTTCAAACATTATTCTTATTCTATGTTATTAAACTGTCTGCAGAGTAGGATGATATACTGCGTTCAATATATTACAAGAAAAGACATGATTTTTTGTTTTCATTAATACTTACGACTGAAAAGACCGTGAATGATATGTGTGATTGTGAGTAAATTTCCGTTTTTTACCTTATTTTCCAATATTTAGCTTTGTTCTAAATAACATTTTTGTTTACTAATTGTAAGATAAACTGATGTGATATAAAATGATATAAAGCAGTTCAAATGCTAGACACGGATGGTAAACAAATTTTGATTTGTTAGCTTTGATTAAGCAATCTTTTTTACCATACCTTACTCCTCGTATTCTTCATCTCAAAACTGGTTACTACGTATTAATACGTGCTGCCCGTTAAAGTATCTTCTTGTACAATAAAAGTCAATTGGCTGCTGAAATTTGTTTTACTGTGCCAACTCACTAACGGTATAATTAATCATTTCCATCTATGATAATCGGTGCTCTGTATTTTATCAAGAGAGTATGACTGAAGGTACTGCTACAGGCAAATAATTACGTAGAATACGAAGCATCGTCCAAGTCCTATAGAATTGATCCTTGTCACTTCTTTTGATAATTGATCCAGGACCAAAGCAGTAATCGACAAATTGAAACGAAAGTGATGATTAATAATCAGAAATTGACAATACCGATCTTGGAAACCTGAACAGTTACATTGAAAAGAGAAATAAAAATTATGATGATTAATAGCAGATAATTATTATTCACATACTTAATCGTAATTAAGAAAAGCAATATAATTAATTAGTGTATCACTTTGCTCAAGTTTGGATATTTTTTCATGAAAAATTTTTACAAAATCATGCTATCGTGTATGACCGATTTTGTGGATATCCCAATAAACAAAAGTGCACCACCATCGTCGATTATTATTATTATCATCATCGATAATTAATAATAATGCATTCCTTTCTTTACTCTTGCAAAAACAAAGTCATGCTCTGTTTCATTGAGCTTTGTCCATGGCACAGTGAAACCTTTGTATTGTATATATGTATATATGTATACATATATGCATATACCATATAACAATATAACTATATATGTGTTCACTTGAGTGCATAGAAATCCGCGGATGTGACGAAAAGCCGATGCGAATCTTTACTTATTAATTATTTGCCACGTTACAGCAATCCATGGCACTTCGAAGATTAATCAGTTAATTGCTATTTGGCCTAGGTGGATATGACGAACGTATTTGCGGACTTGTACTATATATGACCTGCATGATACGTGCGTGAGCAACAGCTGGAACGTTCTGAAGGTTCTGCCGATACATATATATAGGAAACGGGCTAAGGACGTTCGAATAGTGCACTAATTGGATGACACGTTGAGTATAATTGAATTATTCGTAAGAAGAAAACTCCAAATGGGTATGAACGCTGGATAAAAGGGAAACAAAGAACTCGACGATTGACAACGAGATTTATTATTTATATGGGGGCCAAATGTAATGATCATTTATAGAATTGAAACCGTGACGCGAAGGCACGCCAATTCGTTAATGACGGCCGAGAAATAATTTTGATAATTGGGAAGGTCACAAGCGAGAACCAGCGAGCGTGAATCGATCGAGCAATATTAAAATTTCCTATATTGCACAATCATTGGGAAACCCCGCTAATCAAGCAATTTCGAATTCGTTCCATGTCTCTGGGAACGTGTATTTCGTTAATGAGGAGTACAAAAAAAAAGAGTACGAGGAAAGAAATAAAGTTTGAGAAACTATAGTCTGGATAAGTCACGAGGTAACGAGTTTGCATCTTTCGCTGTAAAACTGCGGCCATTTTTACCTAGCACCGATCAACGTAGTCCGCATGATTTAGTTAGTAACGTGTCCGGTTATAATATAAGTAGCAATCTATCATTCCCGTGACCATTTATTTGATTTGCGAAACGACGTAAAACCCGTACGGAAAAGGAAGACAGTTCGATACGAAACTATATATGGTTAAGTGTCGGTTTCGTAATACTGAAAGAAAGAAGGGATATTCGTCGTTAACATACGGAAGATTCCCAGTGCGAAATAGAGAAAAATAACAATAAATTTGTCAATCGTTTGATGAGGAAAAGAGACACGGCTATACTTCGTTGCGGCTCTCGGAATGAAAGCTGTAATACTTGTTTTCAACCTTCAACCTGGGACCTTCACATTGGCTACCGAAGATCGTGCGCACCACGCACTTACGTATTACTTTCTTCTGGTTAACTCGCTCCCATGCCTCACTCGCTGGCACGTAGGTGCTCAGTTATCTACCTACCTATCTATATCTGCACTCAAACTGGTAGTATAAGACTTCGGGAACGTAGTCAAAGGAATTGCGGCAGTGAAGTCGGCAGTTCGAGACAACCAGAAGGCCTTGTGGTTAGATAGTATCTTGGGTCAAAGAACCGTCCGTCTTTTGAAGCACCGGAACCTGCTACCTATTGTCACTTCCTCTTTACGTAATTCGGATTGAAAATCTATGACAAATTAATCAGACGAGAATTAACTTCTACAGTCATACCTCGGGAGTGACCTTGATAACAATCATCCACAGTTCAGTAATAGCTTGGAAATCGCACGGGAAGCATATAAATAATAAAATCAGTGCAATGATCTAAGAGTTGCTAATTAGAAAAAGTCTTGCTCGCTCGTCATAATTATTATTAAGTTTATTAAAATGGATTTAGTTTTAATTCAGGATCTAGGACGGTACTGCAGCTGTCGATAAAATCAATTTGAAAGTTCACTTGATTTTTATATTATTTAATTGACTCTTGGCTATTGTCGCGAACTGTTGCCATATTAAAAATAGTAACTAGTTAATAATAACTTTACGTACTTCTTACGTTCGACAATGCATTATAACGTATCTAGATAAAAAGTTGATGCAGCAATGATTTTATCGTGCAGGAGGAAATGCATTACGACCTGCGTCGTGGAAAATATGGAAATTCTGATCGGCAGGAGCGTTCTAGGAGTTTCCAGTTTTTTTGTCCTCTGCACCACCTTGGAATAGCAGTGATCTTTTTTTTTTTGTGTTTCTTTTCATCATGTTGCCACACCCTCATCTCGTTCGCGAGTGTGAAAGTATAAAAACATGATAATACCATACAATTCTTCCTTTAATTTTTCAATCTGCTGTTATGTTATCTACGCGAGCCTATATTCACTTTACATCTATATCCGCTGTGCAGTTTATACATGTAAACATTACACATATTTGCATTGCGTAATTCGTTTTTTTAATTAATTCTGACATTTACTACGATCGACAGGTTCTTACATAAAATCATCGTTTGTTGATCACGATTGTATGTACCATTGATATAACACTTGTAATAATCATTTTGTATAGGACGATTTAGTAATGACTTATCAATAGTATCAAAGGAATGAGTAATTTCGATAGAAAGAAAGATTTTCACCTGTTTTATACACACTTGATAGAGATTCGCTTATAATGATATTCCTAATGCAGGATTACCTTAAAAACGAATTGACGGAATCTACGTAGATTAATGAATATCAATACAAGAAAATACAGCAGGTACGAAGTAAAATGTTGATCGCCTTCGTTTCACGTCAAAAAAAAAGTTATTTAGTCCAACAATCTCTGGATGTTATATTCAGACTCAGTTAAACTGTACAATGCTACTGTAATCGATTATAAATTTTTCATAGCTCAAGTTCACACCATTGGTTTTTTTTTTTTATTTTCGCCACGGAGAATAGAAACATACGTTTTCACCAAGAAAGGGGAAAAGCTAAAGTCAAGCTGAGTTCTCGCACTACCGTGATACATTTCTCCAAGACGATTCCGTGATCCCACCATAATACGACTTGATCCTCCGGAATGCGTCCGCGTTTTACGGTCGGCAATCCGAGCGATCACATATTTCATACGGATCAGAGAAGCTGGATTTTCACTTCGTGACCGAAACCACTTCTTCTGGATAAGTATCCACTTTCAGGTTCAGCACTTCTGGATATAATATTATTCTCTTATTTGGATTCCAAAGTTTTCGAATCCTTTACTAAAGCGTTGCCATTAGGTTGAATTTTCAAAAATTTGGTAAATTAAAAAATTGCAGATTGCATTGTTCTATTCTTGACCCGTGATTTCATCTGAGGAATTATTACTTGTGACATTGATTTAAATAGGATCTGTATCTGTCGATCATTATGTCAATATCCGTTGACTTGTCATTATCAATTTTTCACATCGTACCGTTTCTCGTTTTCCTTGCGAACAACCGTGGCTGATTATCGTCTGTTTAATCGCGAAATAAAAGTCATTGTAATGCGATGGTGGAATGACACCACTGTGGAAGTGATACGAGAAGTGACATATGCCAGGACAAAATATATTAAATGATATACATAGCCGCTGACAGACTGTGATATAACTAGACACGCGGTTGATGTATGCTAAACGGCCTTGCATTGGCCAGGCTGTAACAAAGACACTCAACTGATGGGCAATTAATAATTATAATTATAGAGAAAATGCAAAATTTATATTGAATAAAAAAATATTAAAATAAATTATTTAACGCTCACAGAGAACTTTTCTAAAACGTTTGTCTGAGAAATATATTTTTTTTAAATTAATATATGTAAAAATATCGGCATGTATATGCATTACTTAAAAATTTAATATATTTTTTTTGAAATTTCTTTCAAGTAGATTACATTACTATAATAACCGATATATGTAGTATCGAATCATTATTGTTCATTGACAAAATTATATCGTCAAGTTTTAATTAGTAGTGGAAGTTGCGAGAAAGTCCAGCGAGATAAATGCTAAACGTCCGTGAACGCAAGCTTGAATTAGTAGTTAACAGTAGCTCGAGATTTTCCATAAATGTCACGCGGGACGTAAAACTGTAAAATTTATAGACAAACAGCGCGTCACGGATCAGTGGAAGGAAGGAAAAATAATTACGGCGAAACTCGTTAAGTAATTTTCATTTGCAACGCTGGAATGACGTTTCCTTGCCAAATGTATACAGCAGCGAGAACAACGGTGCATTCTTGGTGCGCTTCGACACTACGGTAATTAACGATAACCGGGTCATACGGGCGATATAAATCAGTATTTTTCATTGATCTACTGATAACATAAGCTCATTAAATTAATTGCATATGAGAGCGTGTCATTAAAAGTTTGCGACAAGATAGTTTACAATATCTCTACAGTATTTAAGCAATGCAAGTGTAGAACAATGGACGCCGCGTTATATTGTATATGTATAATCAGGCAACGACATCAGTCTCGGATTCAAGGGACTCTTTAACGTTATAAGTCATAAGGGAATGGCCCCACAGAGATGATGTTAGGATAGGTAATAGCCGGCCTCAAGATAATAAGGAAAACGTAATGATTACAAGAATTCATCTGACGTTGACAGAAACTTGTTGCTACGGATACTTGCCTTCTGGTTATTCCCAGTAAAGCACACGTAAAAACTGTTTCTGTTCGGACTGAAAAGAAGTTGAGCATTCCAAGTAAACATTATTGATATTCCAGGGCGTAACGTCGTTTCCTGAAGAGAAACTGAAAATGGTCAACTGATAATTTACCTGGAAATTGATGACTGATTGTTTATAATAGTCTGAAATTAAATAGAGATACGATGGATATCATTGAAATATGAAAGTGTAATAAAAGAGCCATGCAAGAACAGTGTGGACTCTGATTGAATAAATCCAAATAGAAATTCTACAGTATTTACCTTATAAAATATTTGCCTCGTCACATATTCGACTAGGACGCGATAGGAAAACGTCACGATGCGTCTTATTTTGAGAATCGTAACTTAGCCCTAATCCGACATGAATCAAAAATACCTGATTTTTATGTCGTCAAAGCCTTATCGGATTTTGACAAAATGCATTCGGTCAGAGCTTCGTCAGGTTGGGTTACTGATACCTCAATAAGGCAGTTGGGCGAATTTGATAATATCCCTTTGACAACCTTATAGGAATTTCTACTCGGCTACTGTTATACTTCTGTACTGCAGCTATATGTATGTCGTCGTATCTATTTAATTAGATACTTTTAATGAGCCTGCGTTCTTCATGGAAGAAATACACTTATAAAGGTAACGATTTTGGGGGTCAATCGAAATGAACTACTCTTGAACAGGTTTCTTAGTACAGAGGGTCAAGATCGGACGATAATCATGAAGCCTCAAGGCCTACAAGGGGCCCGTCACTCGCCTCCGGCTAAACCGGTTCACAAACTCCTGAGGCCCATACCTACTGTAAAGGACGTGTTGGATGCACGTGCGTCATCTTAGGACCATAATGAAAGAGGGAATCCCAGCTCCAATAAGTATTAGTAAACGTATGTGGACATGTATGCACTTAAAAGGGTTCTCGGTCAACCCCCTTATGTTACTTGTTGACCAGCAGATTTCTCAATCCGGTCAGTGACGTTGGAACTAATCCAGATACTTTCCAAGGTAGCATGGCAGGACAAAGTCAACGATTCAATCTAGAATGGTTGTCAGATGACGACAAGAAATTTCTCAGAAGTAGAGCATTAGATGAAATTGGCGGGAAATTCGAAATGGATTTAAAACTGTCATGATGGTACGACGTACTGTCAAGTCTTTTGTAATATTTTAGAAAGGGTTCAATGATGACTTAAAAAATAATGGTACGTAAGGATTGCTTATGAAACGGCACTTTAATTGTGTCTGGTTTTAAAGTTCACCTTGGGGGTGAAAGGATCGGTTATTGACAAGGTAACCAATTTATCAGATCGCGACACTGTCTAATCTTTTGAACCTAGGGCAGCTTGAACAATCATTAGGGAGATATAGATATACGTACTTACTTATGTATTATAGTATATCCGGTGATCCTATAGCTGATTGACTACGGAATATCGTTTCGTGATGATCTGTATATTATTAAGGATTCTGATGAATATAGTACGTAGACAAAGCGATTCCATTTAGGTATGACAGCAATTTGAGATAAGAGTATCAAATTCAGAATTTTTGTTTGAATGAGACCAACGTAAAATTATTCGAGTTCGACGAACCTTTGAGATCAATGTCTACGAATGTGTAAAGAGCCTAGATATTCGTAAGGGAAATTTCCAAAAATTTCATATTGAACGTGAACTCAGATTTAAGTGGCTATATGAGACAAATAGTATAGTATACAGGGTGTTCCGAAATTACCTGACCAACGGGATATGACAGTGTTCAAGAGGCACCACTGGTCTGTTTCTAATGAAATATCGACGAGTGTCAATTCCAGTAACATCCATTCAATTCCTAATACTTAATGTACATAAAGTACTGCGGCGAGGCATAAAAGTGTTTTGAAAAAGTAAAAAAAATTCAAACCACTGAGTAATATCTAGATTGAAGTCCTTGAAAACAAATGATAGGTATAGGAGTCACTTATTTTCCTGATTCGCACTACGCAGTCAAGACCCCACTAACTAAATATGTAATAATAACTTTCCGGGAATTACGTGTACCCATTGACATTAAAAGACAACCAGGAAATAATTCATTTTTATTTACTCATAAAAATCGTAAACTGATCTCAGATCGATTATTGAATGAGTGATCGATTTTATATTTCAACTATATAAGAAACAGTCATCGAACTATAACAATATCATTACATATAAATTTACATATAATTTATTATACATTATACATATAAACAGTATAAGTCATATCGATTCTATGAGAAGAATATCATTTTATTCTCATTAACAGTACCATCATAATGTATATATTCTATCCTAGGCATTAAAATCACTAATTGTATCTAATAGAATGTCAGATCATTATCGAAAGTAATTTCTCGATGATCTTGATCCGTTTCAATAGCAATGTGGGACAATACAATATTATGAGGATATAATAATTATATCCAAGATCCGTGAGTATGGTATTGTCGATTAACGAACGTCCCTCGATATTTCAATGATCAAGATACTGCGTCATAGAATTTACTGGACGCGTCGTCTAGATATTGGAAAAATAATAGCAGGGACGTTCAGTGAATTCCAACTGCAGAAAAAAAATGTACAATTCTAAATAACCGACGTGCCGCGATAACGTGAGAGCCAGTTTTGTTAATGAGCTTACAATTACAAGAAAGGCCTTGGTAGTTACTTGTCCTTTTGGTTTCTTTTTTTTTCAATCTTTCGTAGCTTTAGTCACTGACTCACACAGCCAGTTACTTTGATACCACCTGCGGTATCGATATGAATCTTAAGAATTCCCTGGTTACGTTAATTAATGACATTTTTTTCATCTTTTTCTACGTATACTACGTAATTTTAATTATCAAAGAATACCTGTCGTCTTTCGATATATTAAAAATATATATGTATACAATTGAGTTGACTGTATTGTCAGTAACAAGTAGATGTATCGGTGCTAAATACGGTCGAATTAATAAATATACATTATATGTGAATTATAAGTTTTTAATTACTCGAGAAAAAAAAATTATTTCTATTACAAAAACATAAACATACCTTCACATTGCAAATATGTAATAATTGCGTTATTCAGTTTTCGATATTGATCGATTAGAATGCATTGAATTGCACAATATGAAATTACTAAGGATAACAATTTTCGCAATATTTATATATGAACTATGTTATTATATTAATGGCTATCTCGAAGTGACTTACAAGTTTAAGTAACCTAACACGCCTCTGCGCTTATTATACATTTTATTTTAATCTGAATGATCGCAACTACCCTTGCCTTCTGACACGACCCAAATGGCCATGTTGTGAAATTGTAACATTATTTATATATTATCTTTTATAAGATTTATCCGTAACCTTGTCATTGAAGCATTTCTGGAAAATTCTCCATTCTTAACAACTACTCCGAACAGTAAGAATTCTTGGAACTTGCTATGGATTCTCCATACAAAAACTAGTCAGGCAACGACCTACCTTATGCATGTATAAACTGTGCATAAAGAGGGACGTGCGAGACGTCTCGTTGATTATTTTTTTCCTATCAGATTTTATCGAAGAAAATAATCATCTTCGGGAAACATCGATAATAATAGATGCTAAATGAAAAAATGAGAGTCACATGAGAATGACCGTGAAGCAAGAAGCGTTGGATTCTGAGAATGACAGGATTCACTTTTAATTAAATTTATGCATAAAAAATATAAAAATAATATATTGGAAATTTCTGAGTCAATACATAATATTCTTGGAATTATCCTTCGATTTCAGATGATTCTTAATAAGTGATGGTAGCAATTTCGTTATACCTCTTTGTTACGCGCAAATAACCTTTGAATATTTTGTTAGTGAGTTTCCGCGTTTGGCAAAACCACAACGCAAACGATTGAAACCGCAAAAGGATTAATGTTTAAACGTAATACAGTATATATACATATATATATAGGTATAAGTCAGTGCAAGATGTAACCTTGCGAAGAATAATCAGTTCCGTCAAACTGATTTACACTTCTGTGATTCCCAATAATTATTGCGCCAGTCAATAATTAGAACATTTTCTTATTGTTCTGTATCTTTCCATAACTGCATTTATGCAAAAAGTATTCCACGATATTGAATCAACCAGTCGACTCCGTCTTGACAAATACAATTATCAAATATCGAGCTCCGTGAAACTCACTTTTTTTTTTTAAATAAACAGTTTTCCTGTATATCAACTAGCGCGCCACACGCGGCCTTCCGGCCGCAGTGGCTTGCCGCCTTGCATCGCTTCGCGACGTTTCGCGTTTTGCGTGTAAGGCACGACCGCTGACGTTCGCGCTTTGCACTCACCAGCCCACCGACGCTCCCGCTTCGCGCTCGCCCAAATTTCTCTACAATTGTGCTTAATTATTGGACAATCGTTTATATTTCATAATTATATGACGTATTGAATATATACAAATACAAAGATTCAATTTAAACCGATAAATTCTTTAACTTCAATAAAAATGAATGTTGTAAAAATTTGATTTTGGGCTGCTAACTTGAGTAGTAAGCATTTTCATGATTTGATGTCAAGAGGAAAAAGTTGTATTTTTGAAAGATCTGCAACTTTTCCATTTAACGTTTTTTTGTAGAATGCTTAGAATTCGAGTTACAGACAAAAAACCGTTTTTAGCGATTTTTGGAGGTGACCGCATTCTGCGTATATGTACAGGATCAAGCTCAAAATAGAACCATAAGGTTTTAGTGATGAGAGGAGTCACCACAAAAAATTTTAGCCCGATTGACTGAAGTCTCTCAGAGATAATCGTGTAACATGAAAATTTTTATTAAATAATACACGAAAAAATCGTAAAATCGATCAAATTGTGCTCCCATTTTGAAACGACGTAGAGGATCGGGATAAAAAAAAATAGTTTTTTAGTTTGTACGAGAGGAGACCTCCCCCAAAATTTCAGCCCGATCGGCTGAAAATTGCGTGAGATATCGCATCTCACACATTTTTCACGATAGAAACTATAAGGCACTTGCGTACCGCGGTCGTGCCTAAAAATGAAATATTATTCTTCCCGATCGTCCTTGATTCGATGATCCTTAGTATTTTTCGTATCGGCATGACAAGCATTTATAACGTGTAAATATTAAAATTTCAAAAAAGTATCTACATGCGTTTTATTGTGTAAATTAACATGCATTTATATTAGGTGTTAAAATCGCACATTATTGACGCTCGGTTTGTCAATATTTCGACTTGGTTCAATGAATTCTGAGAGTCCGCTATGTAGTGAACGTTACTGCTATTGATCCTCACATTATGTATGATCAATTAAAAAGCCCCAACCTGATATCCGCTATTCGTCACGCCCCAAATTACTTGTATGTCTATTAATAAATCAGATCAAACAACTTCTCTTCTGTCCAATGATTTATTAGTATGACATACAGAGCGACGAAAACAAAGGTTGCAAAATATGATCAACTACCGATTACATACGGGACGAGAAATGATAAAAAGCTTTATAGCTCTATATTCAAGACTTGTGTCATTTTAATTTCGGTTAGCGATTCTTACAACACGGTATGAAATAGCCCTTAGTAAAATTGGCATTTGCGATAATGTTTTGTTAAAGGTAATAAATCATTTTCATTTGATTACCATTGATTTATACCCGCGTGTAGTAAATCAATGGATATCAATGAGTAACCATAACGTTTGACAAAACACCACAGGCAATGGGAGTTTTTCCTACGGGTGTACCAAAATAAACAAAAATAAGGTTGCGATCGGTCGTATGAATATCTAGATAATTTATTCAATGGAATTTCCAAACGGACATTATGATCTTAATCGATGATCTATATTTGTATTCATCTCGTGTAGTGGTCCTGATGCTGACGTCAGTATTTGTCGATATAAAAAGCATTAAGAGATATTCGCAAGGATATTTGGGTTTGGCGTGTGATTATTTTATATTATTGTTATATTCTTGCTCATACGTCACGTTGAATAAGAATTGTCGTAGTTCGTGGTGATAGTCTGGTATCATGGAAGCAAAAAATGTCTTGTCCAGGGTTATGATCTAAATATAGATTTGAATAATATGTACAATATACAAATTATGTCAGACGCTCTGATGGACCATGAACAAAAATGACAATTTTGAGAATTTTGATGTAGCACGTTGGATACTGGTTTTACGAGTGATATTTGTGCGGAACAAACACAGAAGTGAAAATTCATCTGACAAGTCAAATTCATAGAATTCTGGAAATTGGATTTTTAAAAATATCTTTATTACGTCAGTATTCGTTCCAAGCATTAGAAATTCTGACATATATATATATTGTAAATAATTTATTGTGTGTTAGACAGTGTTAAAATCAAAGTTGATCAAATTGATTATTTCTGCGATTAATATATAATTAATTTTTGTATTACAAATGTATATATTTACAAAATTACAAACTTTTTATTTTATATACTCAATTACTAAAATACTTAAAGTAGTCGTATTCTTTATTTTAAATAATATATAGGTGCTAACGTGTAGTAAAATAAGTGATTTGGCAGTTAATAAAGGATGTGATTTAATCACTGCATCCTTATTGGAATTTCGTTTATAGAGCTTATAAGGTATGTTCTGATGATCACAGTTGATTGTTATTATCAATCGATCAGTTATAAATCATTCTAATCACCAATTTGATAAACGATCCATTACTTTACTGACTGATTCAAAAAAGTCTCCTCTACTGCCTTTACGTGCTTGCTGTAACTGATTACAGTCATCGGACGTATTTTCATTTACTGTATTAGGTAATGACATATAAGATGTTCTTGACGATGGATCAATCGATGAATATCCATTAATAGCAGAATCGTCATTCTCATTAATTGTCATATTCAATCGATCATCTCCGTCGCCTAAATTTAATCTCGACGATTCCAAAGTTTTAGTCATTCTTTTCGGTGGTCGAAAAGACATAAGACTATTTGAATGATTCCTTTTGGATTTTATAGGTAAACTACTGTGATGACGAACTCTAGAACGCTTATCAACTGTCGGTGTATCAGTTTCAGGATAATCATTTCTGGCATGATTATCATTGTCTTCATCAATACTATCCGATTCCCACTCATCCATCTCTAAGTTTAAGGACAGGTTAGATTGCTCGGATTTACAAGAGGATGCATGGCGATTTCCAAAATTTGTGTTATTCACAAAATCATGTAAAGCCCCACGATCCAGTCCACTTATCTTGATAATCATTGTAGGCTCGTTATAATCATCGTCAAGGCGCTCTCGACTACGCGCTAAGATTGCAGCAACTCCACGCAGGACCTCGTTCTGAAGTTGTTGAGACTCTTCTTTACTCTTTTCCAGCAACGTCGAATGACTGGTTGGATGATTGTTTTCTAAATTTTCTTTATTAGCAGGTTCCATTTCTAACGATCTATCTGACGATCTTTTTCGCTTTACATTAATCCACATAGTTTTCAATTTATTCGATATATTTGATAAGTATTTCCTGTCTGTGCTTTTCGTTGCGCCAGGAGTCCCTGTATCACTTCGTATAGATTCATTGACCGCATTAACGAACGATGGAGCCGTTTGGTACTGGGAGGCTGTACTTTTCGTCGGCTCAATCAGTCGTTCTTTCGGTAAGTCCAATGATCTCGTCACTTCCGTTTCGGAGGTTTTGTGCAAACCGGAAGACGACGGACCTGGTTGATCATCCATATTTGTTTGGCATTGCATTATTTTAATCGGTGATTTACATGAATTATCTGTATTTTGAATATCTGGTTTAATTTCAGAGCCTTCAGATACAGTATGTCTTCCCATTGTAGATTGCGTTGTCTGAACTGATGCAATTTCCGGTACGGAAATTACTCTATTTTCTGGTACTTCGGCATAGCGCAAAGCCTCGTTTTCCTGCGTTGCTCCAGATGACATCAGGTTTCTTAAAAATTGTTCACGACTGATGCCGCTTATCTTGATTTCTATTTGAGATGATTGATAAGAATCTGCTGATCCAGATAAGCGTCGAGTGTCAATTCCTTCAGGAATCGATGAATTTACCGATCCGTGATCCTGTCCATTTTCCGATCCAGCAGAATGTTCATTATCTATTAAAAAAGAATAAAACAATTTTTCTTTCCACGTCATACTACTCACAGGGTTCAGTGCTTCGACCAATTGGGAATTATGTAAATTCTCACGAACAAAAACATGCAGTCTGACTTCGTATAATAGCTAGGCACTTCATTATACGTATTACGCAATGACAACGACCTTATGACAGCGCCACTGAACTCTGTGATTTTAAATTGTATTCGGTTAAATACAGTATCTTACTTTTCGGTAAATTAATTTTTAACGATCTTACAAGAAATTTATTAAGTCTACTTACTGCTCCTCCTTCTTGATTTATTCCAATAAAACCAAGGCACTGTACAAGCTGCGACGACTCCGACGCTCAGGGCAGTTCCCAAAATTATTATCATTTTCGTACTCGCTATACACTGAATAAAATTACGAACACGTACCATTTGAATTTAATTTCTTAACATTGTAACGAGTACTGCTCTACGTTGGCTCAAATTGGAGGTATATAAATATTGGATGAGTCAGGATGGCCAATAGGATTAGTAAATACAGTTCTCCTTGGCAACGAATTAACTAGGGAATAATTTCTATATTTGTGTTTATACGAAACTTGTCATTTTCTCTATAATATATATGTTTTTGATTTATATACTCTATGAAATTACACGCTCTTGGGTATTGAGTGTTGGTATTATACAATTAAATATATCCCTTGATGGTGAATATCGACGCTATTGATAACTCTGGAGAAAATGAATTTGGACAAAATATTTTGCATCATGTTTGTCATGCGAAATTTTGCACATTGTTTCCTGAACGTTTTTTTTTTTGTATTTTCACAACATAAGGAAATATCGAAGTGTTCGGTTCACAGTGGACCACTTTCTGTAGACTGATTCATAGATTGGAAGAAAAAATTAAACGAATCAAATCCACGGGTGTTTGTTATTGATTTTTTGTTTGTGCAAATAAATCCACGATTAAAGAACCAATAAACTGAGTCATTATGTAACTCCAAGGTTGTCGACCATCTTATCGTTTATAAGATGAAAAGGCAACCGATGACTGGCCTTGTTTAAAAATTTTCAACTGACATTCACAAATTTGCAAAAAATATTGGAGCAAACAGGTTTGCCGTTAGTTGACTGCTTATTGAAGGATGCGAAAATATCTTCGCCTGTGCAAATAAATTAATATTGTAGATAAAGAACGTTAAAGTTACAAGTGCCCGAAATTTGCAAATTCAACCATTCCATCAATATCCGAATATATTTTTTTTGTAAATTTTAGATAAATAAGATATGAAATTTTTTAATTATTTTTTCCAACGTGCCGACTCGAAACCGGAAGTAGTGGACATTTTTCCTGTATCATGTAATCGTCGTAAGAATATCTTCAATAAAAAAATTGCATTGTATGTTACATATATACGCATGACGTAATACGCAATCCAATTTTTAAAAATTTATACGGATGAACCTTTTTCATAAATATCTATAAAAACACGTCAAAGTGAGAAGTATCTCATCAGCAGGTAGCAGACTTCCAATTAGGCCTTGGCCTTGCACTTTTACTCATAATCAAGTAACTAATAAACCGAGTCATTATGCAACTCGAAGGTTTCTCGACGATATTATTGTTGATATACAAGAAACCGTACTCCAATGATCTCAGACAAATAAGTTCACTTGGATGAAGTTAGCAATGTGAACTATAATTCGCTATTTCTACGCTCAATTACTTCACGTCACGGATTTCCACTTCTGTGAATACCGTTTACTCTGATGTCTAAATAAATTTCCATTAGTTCTTGGTGCACGAAATTTTTCTTTTAGCGACACCATTTAGTGTAACAATCGTTAGACATCCCAACCATACATTTTTTAAATAAATACGAAACGGCGTTTATATATCCTCTCGCCAATGTAATTTATCGTTTAATTAAGATCAAAGCAGAAGTACATTTTGTAATTACTCGCTACATTTTAGTATCGTTCATCAAAGGTAAATTATAAGGCGAGAAATCTTTTTGAAAGTTTACCATTATATCCATTTGCAATACTACGTTACAGGCAATAAAGTCGTCACCCTCCGTGGAAACTTGACTCTGTAGGCATTCGAAAAATTCTGTTCTAACGTTGCAATTATCCGACTTCCATACAATAAGGAAGCCATTAAGCGGCTAGAACTTTAGAAAAATAATTGCAGTATTTTGCATTTAACTGTTAAGCTGATGCAATACAAAGTACGTACCGTTTTGCATCATGTCGTCTGGATCCGTGTCCTTTACGTATCAATAGCGATACGTGCACCAGTATATAAAACAGATATTGTTCCAAACAAAAACACCAATAAAAAAATCTTTGCATTAATCATATATTTATTACAGATAAATTATTCTCAACTATTTCAAAAGACGAAACGAATACAGATTAATTATCAACGATCCAACTGCCTTAATAAAATTTCAATACATTCTCTTAATCACTCTCCTTAGCCTTAAGTGACGGCAATAATAATAATCATACGCGATGACAGCATCAAATCTACGATTTATCTATTAATTCTTGGTAAAATAATGACGTGTTAATCAAAAAGAAAATAGCGTCTAAATTTTCTTGGCTTTTCTATTAATTTACCTATATGTAATAATTACCTTGATACAGTAGCCAAATCCTCGTGAGTCCCTACTAATTAGCGATACTATCTGACATATTCAATAACTGATTTCATATCAAATGGATCGATTAAAAAAAAGACAAAACATTTACAAATGTACTTAAAGTTTGTAAAAAAAAGTGTAATAATGGAAATTGTTAATTGGCAAAGATCTGTTTCGATAAGTATCCGGGAATTGAAGTTAATTAAGCCAAGGACACATATAAGATTTATGTACCACTCGAGCTATTAATTAATTGTGTGATATATCTATATAAGAAGACACAGAGAGTGCATCGCTATAAATGGTCTCCAAGTGCAGATTGCTGCTCTCCGCTCTTCGATCTTATCGTTCCGCTTAACGACCACAGTGAGAAGTCAAAGGGGAGACCCTTTAAGTAGACTTGCGTACGTAAAAAAAAACATATACGTTAAAAATATAACAAGTACAAAGAATTTAAAAGTACAGTCAAGTACAAGTACAAAAGTATATGTTAAAAGTACACTGCACAAAGCTGACACAAATTCTATAGATCTTACAAGCATGTGCGTTGTCAATCGCTTTTGTACAGGACTCTACTTTCGTTTTCCAACAAGTAACGCCATTGGCCTTTGGCCAAGACACCGATTCGCATAAAATCCGACAAGACAGAGTCTTACCGATGCCAGCCGCCTGTCCCCTGTAGATACAACATAAATAGTACAACAGCGTATAAGTGCAGTGTCTACCTATAACGTTATCTAAGCATGTTCAGAACACATAAGTGAAACTGCACGCGGTATATATACGACCCCGACCCCTTTAAGTCAGGTTCAAACATTTCACACTGTACGATTTCAGCGAAAAGAAAAGACTTGTTACGCAAGTCAATGAGGAACGAATAGATTTTTTTTTATAGTCGATTAGGAAAAAAAAATCCAATTTTTCCAATCGTATAAACCGTTTGAGTCTTCTGTGTCGTTTTCTGATATCGGTACGAAAATCGACCGTCACGGAGTAATTGACGTCGTCCGACACGTCTTTAGTTCACATTGAATTACGTACGAAAAAAACGTATTTATTTTGTTACGCCTCGATTGATTAATCATGATATTATGTTCTATGATCCTTCGTATATCTTTACGTGACTTTGCAGTGAGGTTGTTTTGAGAACGTTTTTACCTTCGAACAGGATCCCTCTTATCATAGCGAAACATAACGGATACAGGACATCGCTCCATGACTGGACACGCTGGCTTCCCGTGATCGCGATTCATTATTTCTTTTCTTCGTCCTCTCACCGAATCAGGTAACTATGGATACCTGATGTTACGTAATCGTTATTATGATTCTAGACTTTTTCTGATTTCTAAGCAAGATAGTACAGTGATAAATTCATGATCAGATGTTTATCATCGATCGCTTAATTTTTGTGGAATTATTCCGAATGTATTGCTTACTTTAAACATTATTTATTTGCACGAAAAGACATCGGGATGTAGAATTTTACTGTGTGAACAAAAAAAAATTGGTCAATTTATTCGTTATCAGATAGAAATTATAATTTTTATTGTTATATTTGAAAGTGCGACAATTGATTAATTAAGTTTATTCAGTTATAAAATAATGAGGCCAGAAACTCAATCGTAAGTGCTGGCTCCGTTTCGGTAAGTTAAATGATTAGGCTATATAGTATGTCGGTAAAAATGATCAACCGAATTATTATAATTGTATTACTGTGATATATCGTAAAATCATGACTTAAAAACGTGCTCTCGAATTCTATTAAACTTTTACGGTGTAAATGGTATTCGAGGATAAGAAAGAACCACAATGGATATACTGCGGGTAAGTATGTACATAGAGCCTAATAACCACTAGATTGGGACCTTGAGTCTCGTGAGAGTTTTCGCGGACGTTATTCGTCACGTAGGACATGCATAATTGTATGTATATACAGTGCTGAGTTTATGGCCACAATCACGTAACGCACTGAGGGAATAACGTCCTATTCTTATGCACCGAGATGGCTAATAATCTGTTACGTTCCAAAGGTCCGAAGGATTTTTACATTCCTCTGTGGACTCCTAGTCGTGACCTTTTCCGAATGAGACATTAGTAAAAGCAGCATCGATGGGTAACAGGACGAGCATGAAAATTCATAGGACACAGAATCGTATGCAGAATTAAGAGCAGATTTTTATCGAACGAAATTGACAATCCTGATTATCATATGTATTTATGATATGTATCATATGTATGAAATGTATGGTTTTTATTTTTTATTTTTTTTGAAGATCGTAAACGTTCAATCGAAATAAAAATTCTGTAACGTTACGATCGCGATCAATGCCAATCTGATTAGGTGGAGTTTTTGGAAAAATTGGACTCTTGGATAACAACCGCATAGCAATTGACAGTCACCACCGCAAAATAAAAAGATGGCGGCTTTCTAGAACACGCGGCCTTGACTCGCACTCCACGCCCACATCCGCGCCAGGGCAACCAGGGAATGTATATCCTGTACATTTATTATCCTCGATTTGATTTGACGAAATTTGTGAAAATATTGACTTATCTGTTAATGATTACATCGCATAATCCTTGATTTCGTACTAATAATTTTCGATGCTATTAAACAGTTTTCGAAATTCCTATTTTTACGGACGGTCAAACAGGATACTTGGGTAATCTATTTTTTTTTAATGATCACAAAATCAATGATAAACTAAAAATACGTTACGATCGCGATTACAATATTGTTTATTCTGAACAAACGTAGAAGGCAAAAGAATAGAAAAATACTCTCGAAGGAATAGTCTGTGATGTAGACCAATTAAGTAGCTGTCTATTACACGGAATAGAGAAAAAAATGAATACAGGCTTACCTATCCGGTTACTCTTAGATCATCGGATATTTGATGACCTTTATTGATCGTAATTGCATACTGGATGCACTTATCAATTAGCGTACGTGTACTGTCACAATAATGTCGATTCCTAGAATCTGACTCATTCAGATTCAGTACTTTTGTACACTTTGGAGAATCTTCAGCTAGTCGCCAACGGAATTTGTGCATATTTGTGATAAGAAAAAAATTAATTAAATTGAATAATAAAAATTTTCCTTTTACAAATGTAAATCGATACAGTAATACTGAAACAAGATCCTGAATGAATCCTGTTCGTGGATCGATTAATCATTGTACCAAACCACGATCTCTTTGTTCTAACTGCACCTGCAACCAGGAGCCGATAGTGCAACAATTACCACTGTATCTACAACCTCATAATCACTACAATTGCAATATAATTCCTGTTATAATCCAATAGCATAAATTCACATAGATAATCTTTCTGATTTCGATATACGTTACACTATCATTTATTTTAATCATTCATTGCACCATATATTTACGTATGTTACATATACGTAGATACATATGCATATACATATATACCTCTATCCATACCCAAAATATAGTTTAGTAACAAATTTTTCAGTAAACGTACATTTCAGACTTTAAAAAATCTAACTTGAACCTCTAAATATTTAACGTACACTTTGAAGACAGTAAAGGTTCGTCCACACCGAATTTTTTAAATAATTTCAATTCTAATTTGAATGGATGTGGTTAGTATTTTATTTAGTTAGTTTAGGTTCAGTTTTTTTAAAATGTTAACTTCCATGTGTGAATACCCCATAATGTGCCCGATCCCCGAAATGTACGTTTAACATGATTATACTATATTACATTATGCAATTCACAAATAATGACATACTACGATTGTTGGCATCCAGATATTTATCATAATACTACAATCTATAATATGTATATATCGTATATACGTATATACATCATACTGGCATATATTAACTTATGCCAAGTAAGCGTGAAAGCAATAAAATAACGCATTACAGGAGACCTTGATTTTGGCTTGGAGAACATACAACATCTGCACTTATGGTGAGAGTCTTGTTTCCCTTCACGTTCCAATTCGTAATACATATATTTCAATAATATTAACAAACTGTCAGGCTTCGAATAAGGGCAATGCTAATGCTACGTACGATATATCCTATATGAGTACGTACCTTACTACGTTAATGAATAATGTACATAGTACATATGAATGTATGTTTGCATTCAAAAACATATTTGTGTACATATATAGTCGTTTATGACAAATGAGAATGAAATCAGGATAAAATACCTAGGTATCATGTATCCAGTATGCTAGGAATCTCGTCAGCCCGGATAAATCAGTTCTTATCAATGATATGTAAGATCAGCACGATATAACTCGCAGTCTATAGCTTTGCAAGATGTCGTTAAGCAGGTGTCACCATACTCATTCGATACTCCTGGATCAATGATTTTGATTAATTATCAAGTAATAATTATTTTCAGTAGATCTATAAAAAGATATTTGTATTAATTAAATTATCGATTGATAAGTATTTATACTGTACTACGGTATGTTTATTTAGTAAAGATCAGTATGACATGAAACTTGAACTAATTATTGCAAAACTAACAATCGTATTTCTTGATATTAATATTCAATTATACCTGATCGAATGTTATTACTTATTACCAATAGATCAATTGAATCGAGTATCGCACGGACTCGGCTCGTTAATTTCTTCTCCTCGCGCAATCATCAGGCCTTAATCGTTTAGTTGAGAGAGATAACGGTGGAATTTCAAAATGGCGTCCCAGCGCATATATATCATGTTGCAAGTAGATGGATAATGACGGTTCAGCATAATCGCGTCTAGGTGCATATAAGTATACGTATATAGATAGCAAGCGTTAAAAAAAGGTCCGATGACGTAAATCTTGTCGAAATCAGGACCTATGTATTTCTGTATGATTTATAGATTTATAACATACGTTACACAGAAATTCTCGACAATACGAGAAATATTTGACTTAATTAATATAATTGTCGTTGACACGTCATTAAGAGACGATAGGTGGCGACCTTGCTGATTACTGCTGGAACTTTACGTGCGGCAGCTCTATGTGTTTCAGAATCGACATACCTGTGGGAGGATCTATATATCTATGTTCTTATGTTAATTAGTCCATTCGTCTAATTAATTATTAATTAACGGATCAGCTAGCTGAGATTCCCTTAAATGGCAAGGACTCTTGTGCAGCTCACGTGATACGCATTGTAGGACGACTAGGTATCTTAGATATGTGTATTACGTGAAATCGAAAGATTTGACATTTAGCTAAATACTGTAACGTAGATACAAAGTTTAGTGGCGTCCGAACATAGCATACTAATTTTTCTATGGCCTAAATTAACAACGGCACGCATGCTTACGTTTTTGTCAGTAACAACGTAGCGGTCTGGTATCTACTTTATATATTGACTAATAATATGGAACAAGGACAGTCTAATTGCCACACGTTATTTCATCTGTAAAATCCTAAGCTGATTGCTCGAATCGCCCAGAATTAAGGACAGTCGATGGCTGACTGTTTGCACAAGGTTAATTTAAGACCAATACACTTTTTCGTTGAAAAGCTAATACATATTATTTGTACTTACGTATTACGTGCATGCGCATGATTTATAATATAATTTTTATGTTCTAGAACTTAGGGTAATCATACAGAAAATACATGGTCATTTAGGACTGTTGTATCGCCTGAGTTTAGCGTTTCATTAATTCCAATGAAACTGTCTTAAAGTGGTGCAATAGTCCTGTGTAATGTATGTATAATTAATTTTATGCGTCTACTAATTTTGTTTTTTAATCTTAGAACAATAATTGTTATTGTATCTATTCGCTGTGCATATACAAATGTAGGTATATCTGAGCGAGCACGTGTTCAAATTTATAGTCAGTTTGTCTGCGCCATCTGTACTGCTCACTGTAAGTTCTCGATGCATATTCGTTTTATATGTACATTTCTGTACACGATCGCTAACGTAAGTATAACCGTAGTGGTATAACTGCTTTAGTACGCATCTAGCTGACAGCGGTAAGCGCCACTAGTCCAACACGGAGTCGAACCAAACTAAAGAAGAAGTACAAGAAATACATAGTGGTTGTTGGACATCTATATCGATTTCTGGAAACTATTTTCTTATGGGTTGTTCTATAAGAATGTCTATTCAATTTGACGCTGATTTAGAATCATGTTTGCAGTAATTCTTGTTGCTATTAAAATTAATTGTATCATAGTTATTTGTGACGGTACATCAGTGAATTTTCGAACTAACTCAAACAGTAGTAAGTACATTGATCTAAAAGAGAATGGCTGGGCTGAATCTCTATACAAATAATAGTACAGGCTAACATTTTTTTTGAAATTATATTTATTTTTTTTGTAAAATACTATAGATATAATTATACCTTAGTTGCACTGAAACAATAAGAGTCAGTACCACTATAATTCCTTTTAGCTACTACTACCATAAACAATTATTGTCTTTTGACAGTTTACATTATCAGTAACTTCTTCATGTACATTTGCCATGGCAGATCGGTACAATTATTATGTCGATACACAGTGACAAGTATCGAACGTTATGTCGTTGATAGCTGACTGATAGTTTGTCATTATAGTCGCAAATGCAACGAAGCAGTCATCATAAAAATTCTATTACGCCGGACCACACCTCCGCGACAAGGTTAGATTTTTATCTATCGTTACAGTATGCTAACTTACGGAATACCTCCTTCGTATCATTTCACCACACCTAACGCTCGCGATCTGCATATCATTAGGATTTGTCGATTCTGCGTAGTAAAGTGGATATATGCATGGCTGAGAATAGCATCATAAAGCATAAACGCGAATCCGCATGAAATGCAGCAAAATTTCATAATTGCTGTATACATACATAATCGTGCATGCAAATCAATTATATATCATTGATCTAAATTTCATCACGATCGAATAGGATTGATGATTTTTTTATTATCTTATAAGTATTTAATGTCACAATAATAGTTTGGATAATAACGTTTCTCCGTATAGCGCATTTTATTCAACAAGTCTAAAATCCATGACGTATCTATTAGCTGTGATGAAAAGTGTATACGTGGAGTGCGGTCAATCATTGCAATAAGGTCTGATATATATATATATATATATATATATATATATATATATATATATATATATTTAATGTATACTGTTAATAAAGATCAAGTCAAATAAATTCAGCATTAGCAAATACCGTATTATTAATTTAAGTATTGTTATCATACCCATTAAGGGCTACTGGATTATTTTGATTGACCACCCCCACCGCTTCCACTACCTGATTACCAGTGATTTCGCTTTCTTTTTTTATTTATTTTTAGGTACGCAGTCGAGGAACAGGAATATGGTTTTAAGAGTATCCATCATGGATGACGTCACGGCCACGGTGGCGCAAAGGTAGCGGAGTACGTTAGTAAATTATGGCCACTTGTTCAGCCCTATTTTTAGCTCGGACCTGGGTATTATTTATAGCATATTTTCCTCATCTCAATAAAAACTGTTTCGCGAATTTTTAGGATGCGAGGAGAGTGTATTTTATCTTAAAAATTTTTTATTTATAATTTTTTATTATACAATAAACTTCTTGAAAGCTTTTCTATTAGACAAGGCAGAAATACAATTTGATATTTTCCTACCCGAAAAGGAGTCTTATGCCTCAAGGATGTTGGCACCCTTCCCATTTTGGATATTTTTTTTGTGTCCACATTCTCAGCTACCCTTAGTGCGTAGTAAGTATTACTTAACGTCTAGCGTTTTCTCGTACAATATTTTCACCATTCATTTTAACCCCTTTTGCCGACGTGGTTAACTGGCTGGTCACGTGACTGGCCCACATCCATTGCTTTTAACGTGGTTCAACTCAATGGCGTGGGATCAAAGTATATTTATGAGTAACATTGGCGTCACGCTTTTCGTTGTCCAATCTTCGCCCTTAGAGAATCAATTATACATTTTATGAGAAGTAATAATACACAGGATTGCTGACCCCTTAACAGGTGGAACTTTACTTCTTGACAATTTCTTTTTAAGGACCTCATTGTTCTCTGGCGTTACTTTGCTTTGCTAATTCGGACAATAATCGCGGCTAACTTCTACTAATGGATGGAACAACAGTCACGGTGTATGTACTTGAAGAAAAATATTAAGTATCTTTTCAAGTCTGACTCTTTCTTTCGGAATTTCTTGCATTGTTGATAAAAATTAGCCATGTTCATATTAATATCAAACTTTGTCACCCGATGAATATACTTAGTGTTAATTTTGAGGGTATTAGCAATCTTTCCAATACTCGAATGCTCATTGATGAAGGATTAGTATCACTCGGTGATCACGAGGATCCTATTATAAACAGGGCGACAACGCACTGGGTGCATATGAATACAGTGCATATATACAAATGCTGATTAACACGTGTTTTTTATCGTAGTAATTATTAACAATGCTAATGAGATTGCTACAATATCACGTTCCGGAGGCCTGCCGTATGAACGACCAATCGGAAATTGAAAGAGAAGGAAAAAACAATAAATCTATGGCTAGTGTATGTCGACTAAATTAGATCTGGTTGTACGAAGGTCATGTTCCAATCTGGTTATACCTTACTACGATCAAGTGACGTCTGCATAGATTGATACTATTTCATTTATCAATAGATACACATGTTCATTATAGAATTTATGAATTTGTGACATATGGTTGTATTTATTAAGGTCGGTAATTTGATAAAAAATTATTTTCTTCAACAGCGGAGCGGAAACGCTCGTTTTCGCTCTCGGTGCACAATATACTATTAATATTTCACATTAACATTGTTATTTATTTAAAGAACAACTTTGAACATTATGGTATAAGCTATTTTTGGATGATGTAAAACTTTGAGTCGTAAATTCATGCGTTCACCTTGGGACATTAATGGGAATCGAATAGTTAAAGAAAACGATGAGAATGGACTGGAAGTCAGATAAGAGGATTTACTGATGGATTGATTTTCTTTCTTTATCCTCCATAATTAAGTTCTCTCTGGAGGTACGATATTATTCTTTTTTTCTTTCTTTCCTATAGTCGCTACCAGAGCAGTAATCGGCTTTCGATTTAAAGAGATGCTGGGCTTACGTGAATTACGATTTGCTGATTGTGAATTCATTTTTGTATTTTTATGATGTTTTGATAATGTGACATTTTTTAATAAAGGTAATGATTTCTGAAAGTACGTGGTAACTTTATGTTTCTGATATTGTACCTACATATATTTGCACTGATTTAATTTGAAGGTAACTTAGTTTTGTAGTTTGACTGCACTGGAGTGCATTTTACCAAATATGAAAAATTGGCAAGATTTGGTTTGGTTTGGAAATGACAGTCGTGAAGCATCTGTGTTTATTCAACCTGTGTACCTTTATGTTAGTTGGTTGCTATTCTACAGGCGTGAAACTCATTCACAACATTTCTATGTCATAAAATACATTATAATATTTAATAGTATATAGTATACGGTGTTATATCGGAATAAGGTTGATTTATTGATTCATTATAAATAATAAAGGTTTACATATAATTATTTTCACAAGATATTAGAGCTTATCATATGTGAATTTTCTTTATAACGTCCTCTGTACAAACGATTGTGAAACAATTCTTCATTTAGGTAAGCAATACTTGGTGCTGTACTGTAGATATTCGTCAAACTGTATTTTCTATTTTATCGACGATATAAAAATGATCAGAAGATGGGGCAAAGTACAACCGTCGGGAAGTCAGCGCGGGAAAATCAAAATTGACATGTCTATAATGCCTAAAAAAGTTCCTCCTTAAATGCTCCTTATGTTTCCCTAATTGCTCCGCTGCAACTGTGAGACGATTAATAAATATTCACTAGAACAGAAACTTTTTATTTTCATTCAAATTTCAAATAATCAAATAGATTTTTATATGATTTTCTTGATGAATTACTTGCTCCAGATTTGCTCCGCAATCAAATTTTTATTTTATTAAAGCATCTTTAAATAACAAATAAAATTTGATTTTCTCTTAACACAGCTCCAAACGTAAACAATATGATTGGTTTGCAAACACAGAGATGAGTAGGGAAATGCACAACGCTACGGTTTTAGGCGATACCAAAATTATGACGCTAAATCGTAGCGGCGAGTCCGGAAGTAGAATTTTGTGATCATCGCCTCCGTCGATAACGCGAATCCCGTTGTAGCCGAGCTAAACGCGTAGCTTCGCGGGCAGAGGCTCGCTACTTATCGCTGGTTCCCAAAGCAACACTTACAACGAGGCAGCTCATCGGATATAGCCTAAATACTTTTTTCTTTGCATGATGTCACCAGAATATTTAACATTGGATTGGCATGAAAGTAATAAGGCACTCTATAAAACTCGACACATGTCCTTTTTTAAATTAATTGTTTTTGACCATATTCTATTGTATATACCCACAGAGCGGAAGTATCTAGAATGTTCTACAACATACTAGAATATGGTCAAAAACAATTAATTTAAAAAAGGACATGTGTCGAGTTTTATAGAGTGCCTTATTACTTTCATGCCAATCCAATGTTAAATATTCTGGTGACATCATGCAAAGAAAAAAGTATTTAGGCTATATCCGATGAGCTGCCTCGTTGTAAGTGTTGCTTTGGGAACCAGCGATCTAGATACTTCATGTCACCAGAATATTTAACATTGGATTGGCATGAAAGTAATAAGGCACTCTATAAAACTCGACACATGTCCTTTTTTAAATTAATTGTTTTTGACCATATTCTATTGTATATACCCACAGAGCGGAAGTATCTAGAATGTTCTACAACATACTAGAATATGGTCAAAAACAATTAATTTAAAAAAGGACATGTGTCGAGTTTTCTAGAGTGTCTCATTGCTTTCATGCCAACCTAATAGATACATATTTTAGCGATGTTGTGTAGCAGAACTATTGTTTAAACGTATCAGTAACTATAGAACTCCTTGAGAAATATTGAAAAAGCCTATTGTTGAAACATTTTTAAGAATTTGCAGTGCCAACTCTCATACCCGTATAGCGACTCAATTTTTGGAAAATGTTTCAACAATAGGCTTTTTCAATAGTTTTCGAGGAGTTCTATAGTTCCTGGTAGGTTTTAACATTAGTTCTTGCCTTATCTTGAATTTCAAGAAACTGTGGGGGTGAAAACTATTGGACTCGACACAGATGTACTGCAGAATATACTCTTTCAAATCGGATCAATGGGAAAGCTCAGCAAATGATACTTTTTTGAAAAACTTAAGAACCTAGCGTCTAGACACTATACTTGCTACGTATTTATCATGAATTTAAAAAAAAAACTGTGAAGGTACAAACGATGGAACGCAGTGAAGATCTACTTAAGACTGTACTCTTTCGAATGGGTTAGTCATAGCTAGTATGTATGTGAGTGCCTATCGCAAATATACATTTTGCGAAAGAATATTATAAGGTTTTTCATGTATCAGCGTATATATCTAGAATAATTGTATGCATTGTATTGCGCCGAGTATTTTATGGTAACCATAATAATTGATAAGGAGAAAAGAGATAAGGGCAGTTATGAGCGCATACATTTAAAACAAATGCATGCAGTGTATTGCGTCGAGTAATTTATATAAATGTTAAATAATAAGCTAGCGTAAGTTATCATAAGTTAGCTTATGTAAGCTTATTGTATAAGCTGTAACGTATCTTTCTTGCTCGAAATCGATAGCGAAAAATCCGAAAACTAACCTACAGGTATGACCAGGTATGACTTGGGAGTTAGGGTGGAACAGACCCAACTTCGCCAAAACGAGAACTCTGACGGAACCTATCAGAAGCACGATAACTTAACGGATCCTGTAGATTTTTGGGATCAATCAGCAATAAATCAGCAAACGCAACTGGATGCACGAACGGGAGCGGACGTTTCCGGAAATGCACGGCCGCTCAGGCTGCTGAGTTGAGGTAGAGAGGGTCGGAGTAAGAGTCAGGCAAATAGTGCGATATACAGAGAGCAACGGATCGAGAACGTAACAGAACGAATCGGAAGTATCAAACCGAAATCCCTTCACCAATCAATAAATTGGGAGACTCGCCGGAGTTGGTGCAGCTGATCCGTGAAGGCCGAGAACTGCATCCAGAGGACACTCGGGTGGGCACAGCATTGCACTCTCGGAACACTCACAGAAAATCCACAGACTTTACTGGATATCGCGAGGGTATCTGGTATCGCCTAACTTGCTATACCGTATCGAAACACAGCTAGAAAAACTATCAACAGATATCACGGGACCGCGAGGTAGCTCGTAACACCTCGGTCGAAGCCCCGAGAGAGACTGTTTTGACAACAGCCAAATTTGAGAACTAATCACTTTGATTGGTCGAGATCCTTATAGCCGACAACTCTTCCTTTCCCTCAAGCCGTCCCTTTAAACCAAATCGAGGGTGTTCCTTAGCGGTACGTAACCTGCGGAGATCTTCCACGGCCGTTTCCCCAGGGCATCGGGCGACAGCTGAGTACCAGATCCTTAAGTCGGGTCAGGATGTTCCTCCCCTGCCCTTAACCGTAACAAAATCGTATCTCCGCCCGGTCTACAGCCCTTTGCCCATCTCCAGCGGGGCGCCGGTATCTCACCCGGGCTTCAGCCGGTCCGTGGAGACGTCTCCGTCGGGTACTCTCCTCTGCTGGGCAACTCGGTACGTCAAGACTATCTCCCCACGGCAGATTCGAGCACCTCGACCTCAACTGAACAATACGAAATCTTCCGAGAGCATTGGCGTAACTATACGAATCAACCCGAGAGCGCAGCGTCTGAGCAGGGTAGCGACCCGAAGGGAACCAGAAAGCGAGAACGTTATTTGTATCGGTAGCCGGAGTCGCCTTGTGACCGTGAATCCAAAAATCACGTCACAAAGCTTACCCATGTATGAGCGTATAAATACATCTAGAATAATTGTATGCAGTGTATTGCACTAAGTATTTTATATAAATGTTAAATAATAAGATGAATTTATGGTAACAATAATAATTGACAAGGAGAAAACAAATAAGGGTAGGGATAAGCGCGGGAGACTATGACGCTATGAGCTTAATTAACGTCCCAGTGACCCTGATGTGTTTTAGTTAATATACTGCCACCTCAATTTTTGGAAAATACGTATTTTAACGGTGTTACGTAGCAGAACTATTTTTAAAACCTATCAGGAACTATAAAACTCCTCTAGAACTATTGAAAAAACTTATTGATGAAACATTTTTCAAAAGTCGATGTGCTACACAGGTGTGAAGTTGGCACCGCGTTTTCTTAAATTTATAGAATGACCTTCAGTCTTAACAATAGTTCTCCTACGTATCATCGGTAAAATTGTTCTGTGAAGTTGGTACCTTACTTTCTGAAAAGTCTTTTAACAATAGGCTTTTTCAATAGTTCTCGAGGAGTTCTATCATTCCTGATAGGTTTTAACAATAGTTCTGCTACGTAACATCGGTAAAATACCTATTAAGGATACTACTCGCACCATACGCTTCAGTGCAGCTATGCATAAGGAGCTGGCTTTCAGTGTTGTTTTCAGATTGTGCTTCAAACAGTTCCGAAATAGTTCTCTCAAGTACTCAATGTTGGGACCATAGTTCCGCTTGGAACTATTTTTAAATAATCCTGGAATTTAGCACCGCATCGCTGCACTCCTTAACGCAGGCTTGAGGTGCTGGCTTTCGCCTTAGTAAATCTTATTGTGGTTACACTGTGCACTGAAATTTAAGATTACAACAAAAAATATTTAGGCAATATCACTGATGTGCGGCCTCGTTCTAAGGGTTGCTCTGGGAACCAGCGGTAAGTTGCGGAGAACCTCTACCAGCCAGGCTAAACGTTCGTGATCACGTTCAGCTCGGCTACGACGGGATATGCATTATCGACAGAGGTGATGATCATAAAATCCTACTCCCGGACTCGCCACTCCGATTTAGCGCCATGTTTTAGGTATCGCCTAAAATCGTAGCATTGTGCATCTCCCTACTCATCTCTGACGTGTTCGAAAATGAACCGAGGCAACGATGCTCGCAGGACTCTCGGCTGATCTTCGAACGCAGTTGTTGTGTGTTTGCAAACCAATCATATTGTTTACGGTTGCAATTGTGCTGAAAGAAAAATCAAATTTTACTTGTTATTTAAAGATGTTTTAATAAAACAAATCGGAAGCTAGTAATTCATCAAGCAAATCATGTGAAAATCTGCTTGATTATTTTAAATTCCAATAAAAATAAAAAGTTTTTGTTGTAATGAATATTTATTAATCATTTCACAGTAGTAACGGAGCAATTAGGGAAACATAAGTAGCATTTAAGGAGCAATTTTATAGGCATTATGAACATGTGAATTTTTATTTTTCCGCGCTAACTTCCCATGGTCAAAGTACAACATAGTAATTCCTTATTAATTGTAAGTACAAAAAGCCGAATGAACTTAATGGACTGTATAGATCTACTAGATCAAAAAATACGGAAGACTATTATCATATCCTCAAATCGGATCATAACTTTTAACATTTTAGTATTTAAATTATTTGTCATGCATTCTTAATTAATTCCGTGTTCGAGACATTTTTATACTTGTGTCAATGACGTATAAAGACAAAAATTACCAACAAAACATTCTTAATAGTATATTCAAAAATATAAATAATCTATTTTTGTGGCTTTTAAACATTTTTTAATCGTTCCATAATACAAGATCATATTCACTACCGCCATCTGTGTCGATATTACTGAACCTTCTAAAGCACAACGGGGCGTATACTCTGTAAGATGCCGCATCGATCGTCGCCATGATCGAATTAACAGTAGGTATGTTCGTGCAAGCGTTTTTATGTACTCCGAAGAACTATATAGGTGTGTTCGAAAATGAACCGAGAGCACTGAGGACATATTCTATCTCGATCAAATCCATGCAATGAACAGAGAAGCAACGCACGATGCACTCTCGGTTCATTTTCGAACACACCTGCAGTGCTCCGGGGTACGTAAAAACGCTGGCACGAACGAACCTAGTGACTCTACTCCCGAAACATCTGAGAAACAACAGGAAACATGGCGGCATTGCGCTGTGATGCTGAGTGCGAGGATTTGGCGTGTGCTCCGCGTTTTTAAGGTGTTTCACGTCGAAGGTCAATGTGAAAAGTTAATCGCGAGTGTCAGTGTGTGATGTGTAGTGTTTCATGACGAAGGAATCAGCCCGATACGGCTCTGGAAAATCAAAAACTATTACCCGAGGTGCAGTTCCCGGTTCCTTCGGCAGCAGTGGCAGGTATGTAACTTGCCGTATCACACCCCCTAATGTCAAAAGTCGCAAAAATTTGTCATCGACACTGTTGTACTTTAAAACAAACAACATTCGTCACGATGATTCTCATCATTTGCAACGTCTGAAAAATTACTTGTGTATGATCAGTTACGTGCCGTGTTGTCATCTACCGGGCATTGACTTTTAGTTCGTTCCCTCTGACCCTCACTCCACCCTACATTTCACCTTGTCACTTCTTCACCCTTCATACGTCTCCATCCCTTTTGCTCCCTCCCTTTCTCGTTTACTCAGTCTGGCACGCTCTCTCTCTCCCTCTCTCTCTCCCCTCTCTCTCTCGCACTCACGCACGCTTTATCTCTCCCTCCATGCTCCTCCCTATATCTTTTTCTCTGTGTGCTTCTTGGTTATTCGTTGTTTCTGTGACTTGTTTTTTCTTTTGACGGACGCCACCCGGCAGTAATTCATTGATTATCCGAAATTCATAAGTGTTTCTGAAGCTCGTATACGTGACATATGGGATCGAGTCTTTACTACATGTGCTGATTTTGTGCGTCGGTACATCTCTCCTTTTTAATTTAATTTTTTTTTTTAATAGTGAAATTTCAGCTCCCTTTCATGCCGCATCACGTACTTTGAAATCCTTTTCGATAAACGCCATGATTTTACCTCTGGGTTACTCGATGAATTCAAATTTATACAATGCGATAATGAATATGCATATTGCTACGTTGCCTTTTTGCATTTGCGATATCCTGTTACATGACTAAAACCATGTACGATCATTACGACATTTATTCGGATTCTGTGAGACTCTGCACGAGCTGCACTATAGAAACGTAAAGAATTGGGATATCAGAGTCACGGACTTGTTATTGTCGATGATTGGATCGACCAATCTGTTGGTTGCGTGGCGGAATGGCGTAGGACACTTGGTAGGTTGCGTATAGAAACTATACTATTTATGAGTCGTGTTTTTTACCCATTAAACATCATGTATTTAAACTCTAGTATTTTAAGAGAAATTTATGGTTATTACAGTAATAGTAAAAATCAGTTCAAGATTAACATGTAAATATATTGAGGAGTCATCGTTTTCGATTAAAGATCAAAGTCCAACAGGGCGGTCTATCTATGAAGGCGTTAATATCCATTTAAAATCCCATATATTAAAACTATAAAGTAACAAATAGAATTTTATTCGATTTTGATGTTTTTTTGGAGCATATAGCAATAAATTTGCATAGCCGTCAAGCTTTACCTGATTTTTAGCAATCACGTGACATCGGAATACCATTTTTCTTTTAGCCGCACTGTCCGATTTACCATTTCGCGAATCAGGTAGTGTCCCTTTTTAATACGGAGGCCCAAAGAACGTCTATATTTATATACTGTACACTAAGCAGTACCTCTTCAAAAAGTTCTGTACAAATTAGTTCAGTTTTACATACTCCAATTTACTCCATACTTCAAACCATGGCATTTAGACAATTATAACTATAGTATAACGTTGTAAATTTTTCTTTTTTTTTTCTTTCGTTTTTGAACTTACTGCTTAGTAGTAACTAACGATATTACAGAGCTCAAAAACAACCATTAAAATGTAGCAAATCGTAAAGAGTCACATTTATTTTTCCCAAAAAATTCTTTGGAGTAACGGTTCATTATGCTTGGGCAAGTTGTCCACAGAAAGCCCAGGAATCTTCTCCGTGAAGGTTAGAATGTCGTTAGATCGATCGGTGTGTCGAAAGTGAAGCAATGTTGCCATATCGTGGGATTTATCCCACATGCGGATTTTTTTGCGCATGCACAGTTGATGATCCCATCACTCAGCCGCCATATTTGTATTATCGTAATTCCGTTTTCTTAAAATTATTATTTAAGGCTTCCTCTTTCTATAAAAGTTATCACTACTATGTAATTTCAAATGATCGGAATCGATTTTAAATACGGAAGAATTTACTGAAAAATTTTGAAAACTACATAAAATTCTCAATTACAACATTCGGTATTACTTTCTTTCTTGTTTTTCTCAAGACTGTCTATTTTGTAATTTCAGACATTATTTTTGTTGAGATTGTGTACACAGAATATCTGATAGGTAAAATTATTTTATAATGTTTTCACTATTTTAAACTTATGACGCAAAACTGTTCATTGAATGTCATTTCGGCGAGTCGACTATACGTATTTGAACAGAGGAACAGAAAATTACACGCGAAGGATTTTCCCGAGTAGTTTGTACGCATGCGTGTTAAGGTATGGACCACAGTTAGTCGCACTATCTGACAAAACTAAAGTGAAGGTCGATTTGGTCGAATCGCGAGGATCGACAACGTCTTTGGGTCGCGATCTTAACGAGACATCGAATTAGAATAAATGAAGGGCGTACATTTTTTAATGGATCGATAAGATCAGATTCTTTCAAGGGGTTGCCACCCTTCGTTCCTCGTAACAGCTACTATATTCGCATCTGATGTTGGTATATTCCACGTACACATTTTTTCTCTTCTACGCACAAATCTTAGCCCGCACGCACATGAGTCTCATGCGTCGGGTCGTCGAGAGGGACCAGCCATCGATGAGCACGCAGGTCTATAACATAGGGATATATCTATGCGTGCACTCCTTATATAAACGTATATGGCCGGCATGTATGCAATATAGGTCAGGCGCTCTTCAACAAGGGGGTCATTGCCCCGGGCTTGTCTGTCGGTAAAACAGTTGTTTATTGACGGATTGTTCCTATTTTACCGACCGTACCTGATCCGCTAGATGGCACTGGCCGTGTATCCGGTTGTTTACGCGGGTAAACCACTTGTTTTTTTGTTCTCTTTCCCAAAGGAAAACTGGACGGTTATTAAGAATAAAATATATTAGCGAGAAATTTGTTTGGAAGTTAGTTGCTTATTGTACGGCTATAGATAAAGTAACAATGAAGAAGGTATTGTTCTTTGCTTTAAGGTGCAATATGATTCTAGATATTTTGAAAATAGTGATTGATTAAGTCTCGTCTGTTGGTATTAAAAGAAGTGGGGTAGGTAGTTTATTATAATTCTCCTTCTCTTTGAGAATTCTTGGCTTATGACGTGTGTGCTAGTTCTCATTATATGATTCAAACCACGTTTCTCTCATCAAGTCTGTACAGTCTTGATCATATGTATATTATAAAATAATCTCAGGGAGAATTATAACATTTTTCTGTATATCATATAATACTATAGTCTTTAACAAAACATATAAACTTCAGCAAAACCATTTATGTATTATATGTATATGATTATTAATATTCGTCGACAAGTAAATTATTGCTACAATCATCTATCGTGGATTCAATCCTCAGTTTTTGTATTTCTTATGCCGAAACCTGAAACCTCATTTTCTTTTAACGCACGGACCATATTACGGATTAGAAGTAAGTATTAGATCCAAAGAAATGAAATAAATCGTTTATATCATAACTGAAAGCATCCCTCCGGCATTATTAGACTATAAATATCGTGGCAAAAAGAGTCTTTGCTGCATTATAAGGTAACTGGATATTTTATCTTTATCAAAGTTATAACATGAAGTACCAGCGCCTAATAATCTACTGTAAAATTTATACTGATCCAAAGAAGGAATATACGGAGCTGCCGCTAAAGCCAGCGGTAACCCCATGAAATCCCCACGTCAATCCCTAAGGACCACAAGGTGGCAGCCGGTGACGTAGCAAGGTGCTGAAGTCCGACATATCCAAGCAAAATGACTGGTCCTTGTCACCGTTACGTGAACATCAAATAAATTGTTAGGTTCAAGGTCGTTGCGATCAGTTTGTCAGTTGAGTTCTCACGCAGCTTA
This sequence comes from Cephus cinctus, assembly GCF_000341935.2. Lineage (NCBI taxonomy): Eukaryota > Metazoa > Arthropoda > Insecta > Hymenoptera > Cephidae > Cephus > Cephus cinctus. The sequence goes on along the minus strand of NW_014333290.1, from coordinate 655,149 downwards.
AATATAACATCGGAACGTCAGTCAGGGTTAGCTAACTTCTCGATATATTTATCAAAGACCAGCGGGTTCACTAGCCTCTTGACGAATTAACGCACCCGCACGCAACACATGATATTTGCCATTCTTTCGCTTCGACTTTCTCACCTCACCTCGTCACTTCCTGTCCCTTGATATCGACCCTATATCTACAAAGTTCTTCAGTTCATTTGTAATTCCTACCGAGGATGTCGTTTCTTAGGGACGCAGTGACACCACTCCACTTACAGCCGAATCCGAGTAGCGAAACGTCACTGTCGTCTACTGTACAGGGCTAGACATAGTTTTTGAAAATTTCAAATTCCGAGTATACACCGAGATTCGATAATTGCTTCAGGTGATTTCGGCGAATCGAAATCGATCTCCCTTGTACACCAAGCGCGGATGTAAGAATTCGAAATCCGGGTGGTTCCTACGGTGCGTTCGTGTGGATGGCGAAGGATCCGACGGATGCGGATTCACAAATGACGAATGCCCTTGATCGGTGTGGCCTCGGCCTTGAAAGAAGGGAAACGTGGAGATCGATGGGCGATAGCCGAAGGATTTTCCCACGGGACGTGGACGCAGTGCTTCACGAGGGTATAACGTACATCTGCTTTTTCCAAAGTCAAGATTATCGAAATGGTAAGTACCGTGCGGTAGAAGTCATACTCCGTACTAACTCTTTTTCGTACACTGAGGTAGCTCTGAAGTCGAAGAGAAGGTTCGCGTGACATGGATCGACGTTGCGACTAATCGACCGATTTTCTCCTGCGAATAGGATAAGAGATTTCTGATATTAAATAATTCGTGGGAACCCTGTCACCAGGGAGGACGCACCTTGGTACAGGGTTCCCGGCATGTGGGAAATCGGCCGAGCGTAACTTAGGTAATGATCGATTTCTGCAATTGATAAGGGTCGCGTTTCACCGGCTAAAAGTACATTGCATACTGAACTCCATCGACGGCGTCCTCCTCCTGGGAATATGGTAGGAGACTCTGTGACTGGAGGGGCTGACCCCGCCATCGGCGGAGTCAACTGGGCAGGTCGGGATTGTTATTGTGCAGTCGGCGAACATTGGCAGTAAGCGGAACTGTGTAAGTAATCGTGTGCTGCGATTTCCCGCACCTTTCCTATAGCTATCGCGGTCACCTCTATCTCCGTCAGCCTGTTGTGACTGCAGCCGAGGCCGGGAAATCGTTCTGTGGAGGAACTTCTTCTTCTTGATCCTTTTTGACTTTATGCTCCAGAGAGCCAAGTGCCAGGTAGAGAAACGTCAGTTGTACGAGGAAAACATACATGGGAGTTTAGGTTCTGGTTTAACACGTTGATAGACTGGCAGTAAATTTATAGACGACCCGGCGGGCTCCCTGCGAGGGAATCGGCTAGGATATACTTCACAATACACTTTTCTATGTTTTTGCAGTGGAAGAAGATCCACACTCTCTTGGTCTGCCGGAACCTGAGTTCTCCCTAGGAACCTCGGATTCCCTGGAATTCCTCCTCACGGATGTCGAAAAACCTAGGGCGACCACATAGGAGTTTCAACATATAACCTATGCCATAATTAAAGGCTAATTAAAGGCTATTTTAGTGCTCCAAAAATAATTTTTCCGCTCCACCCCTAATGCCAAAAATGCATGGACTTCCTAAGTGTAGATTAAGCTGGGAGGACCACAGTCAAAACAATGTTAAAGGTAAGTGTTATAGAATTTTAGTTTACATATTATTTAACCGCTTTTTAAAGGCTGTCGAATGAGACCAAATTCGATCGAATCGGACCACCCTATCCCAAGATATATACACCCCCTGGGTGTCCCGAACTGGATTTTTTAAATCTCTGAATACACATTAGCGATGTAGTCGTATCCAATCTAAAGAATCATTCATTTATGCGCACGCAATTAATCTTAAAATTCGTCTTGAATTAACGGCTCGACATTTCTGCAACAACTAATTTTACCGCTTCATCCCCTAGGTCAGAACTCACCCCCTCTTTACCTATGTCCTTGTATCTCGGCGTACGAGAAAGGTAGGACGTTGCAATTGGTCTTACACTTCGGCTCACTTGCATATCTCTGTGCAGTAGCTACGTATAACAGCGAATGAAAGAGGTTGCTCTTGGCTTCTAGACCTTGAGTAACTCCCAAGTTCTGTCGCACTGTTGTGCACACGCTTAGATTATCCATATACACGTACAGGAGCGATGGCAGTGCGGAGAAACCCAACGGACCATGTTTGCTCCTGGCGGTGGGAAATAAAATTTTCACGGCTGATTGTCAATTTCGTTTTTGTTCCTTGTGTGGCTGTTGCTAGTGGAAATAGTGGCTGGAGAACCGTCGGGCATTAATCACCGCTGGTTATCGCGCATCGCGCTTATAGACACCGAGGCGTGTCTAACATGACTTGAAACGGTTTGGCGATCGACTCACGTTCCACGGCACGGGCCACTCTCGCTTAGACTTTATATAAAGTGCCTCCGTTCCTCTGGCATTAACAGGTAGCGGATGCCTCTTAGTCTTCTTTTCGATTTATTGATATGGGTGGAACTGTAGGAACACTTTGTTGTAACATCGGGGTAAGTGCATAAGGATCCTGGAACAGTGCACTTGGACTGTTCACGGGTATTACAAATGGACGTACAGGGTGATTATGAGAATACTATCATTTCAAAATCAATTTGCATGCAAATATGTATACAGTAATGCGCAATTGAAGTGGAAGACTTGAATTTTTGTGTATCTCTACGAAACTATGACCGATTTAAAAAAACCAAAGATATACTTTTTAGGAAATTTCCTTCCCGTTCGAATGGTAAAGGTTTTATCCCGATCGGATACAAAATGGCCGAATGGCAGTGGTTGGAGTGAAAAAGTGCATTTTGGAACTTTTTGAAAATTTCGAGATCTAGTAGTTCCGGAAGGAAATTTATATTTCTAATCAGGGAACGAGAGAGAGCATCCTTCGGCATTAAAAAAACACACCCATTGAACCCCTGTAGGATCACTCTAGGGGGAGTTACACCCCCTTGAAGTGAAAACACTTAAATGGCCATAACTTCCGAACGCGCCGGCCAATCTGGTCCAGTTTCTGCATGATATCATATTTAATGATACTGCAGATTCTTACAAAATTATTGTTCTCGGAGATGATCCCGTGACGGAGATCTCGGGATTTCGCAAGCGCACCCGAAGCTTCCCCGCTATTTTTCATTAGGAAAGCGATGAAATAGAAGTTTCATTTTTATCCACGTTGTAGCTGAGATTTCAACGATTAAAACGCGCTTTTAAACATCCGAATACGAGTGCGCTAAGGGGTTGTATTATCCCTTTGAAAAAAACGCCTAAATTTTGCGATTTTCGCTCGAGATACGGGGGAGACAATCGCTAGGCGCGCGTGGTGGGGTAGTCGGCCGACCGAGCTGCGGAGAGACGTGTAGCGGGGCAACCGCTCAGGACCGTTTGATCCGCCGCGCTGACAATGGCGCATACTAGAAGTTTTTTAAAAATAATAATTAAAACAATTTGTTTGTTTTTATTTTTCATTTTTTCTTTTATTTGTTTATTTATTTATTTATTGGTTATTTTATTCAATTATTTTTTGACGTTAATTTTCTTACTTTTTCTTATTCTTTTGCATCTTAAACCTCTCAATTACCATGCATAATTTAAATTAAGAATAAAAGAAATATGAATTCTCATGGGGTATACCAAAGAATTCTACGGCCGAAGACGGAAGGTTTTTTTAATTAAATGTTAATCTATTTAAGGTGACTGCAAAATCGAAACGAAACAATGCCCTTACACTTGTATGTTTTATGCCAGATTTAATGACTCTCCCGCTAAGCTGAGAGGTACGGGGGAGGCCTCGCATTTTTTTTCAGGAAATTTTTCTAGGAACATTTTCTTATTTTTTACATTTCTTTTATTCTTAATTTAAATTATGCATGGTAATTGAGAGGTTTAAGATGCAAAAGAATAAGAAGAAAAAGTAAGAAAATTAACGTCAAAAAATAATTGAATAAAATAACCAATAAATAAATAAACAAACAAATAAAAGAAAAAATGAAAAATAAAAACAAACAAATTGTTTTAATTATTATTTTTAAAAAACTTCTAGTATGCGCCATTGTCAGCGCGGCGGATCAAACGGTCCTGAGCGGTTGCCCCGCTACACGTCTCTCCGCAGCTCGGTCGGCCGACTACCCCACCACGCGCGCCTAGCGATTGTCTCCCCCGTATCTCGAGCGAAAATCGCAAAATTTAGGCGTTTTTTTCAAAGGGATAATTTAACCCCTTAGCGCACTCGTATTCGGATGTTTAAAAGCGCGTTTTAATCGTTGAAATCTGAGCTACAACGTGGATAAAAATGAAACTTCTATTTCATCGCTTTCCTAATGAAAAATAGCGGGGAAGCTTCGGGTGCGCTTGCGAAATCCCGAGATCTCCGTCACGGGATCATCTCCGAGAACAATAATTTTGTAAGAATCTGCAGTATCATTAAATATGATATCATGCAGAAACTGGACCAGATTGGCCGGCGCGTTCGGAAGTTATGGCCATTTAAGTGTTTTCACTTCAAGGGGGTGTAACTCCCCCTAGAGTGATCCTACAGGGGTTCAATGGGGGTGTTTTTTTAATGCCGAAGGATGCTCTCTCTCGTGCCCTGCTTAGAAATATAAATTTCCTTCCGGAACTACTGGATCTCGAAATTTTCAAAAAGTTCCAAAATGCACTTTTTCACTCCAACGGATCATCTCCGAGAACAATAATTTTGTGAGAATCTGCAGTATCATTAAAGATGATATCATGCAGAAACTGGACCAGATTGGCCGGCGCGTTCGGAAGTTATGGCCATTTAAGTGTTTTCACTTCAAGGGGGTGTAACTCCCCCTAGAGTGATCCTACAGGGGTTCAATGGGGGTGTTTTTTTAATGCCGAAGGATGCTCTCTCTCGTGCCCTGCTTAGAAATATAAATTTCCTTCCGGAACTACTGGATCTCGAAATTTTCAAAAAGTTCCAAAATGCACTTTTTCACTCCAACCCCTGCCATTCGGCCATTTTGTATCCGATCGGGATAAAACCTTTACCATTCGAACGGGAAGGAAATTTCCTAAAAAATATATCTTTGGTTTTTTTAAATCGGTCATAGTTTCGTAGAGATACACAAAAATTCAAGTGTTCCACTTCAATTGCGCATTACTGTATGCAGGGTTATTCGGTTAAAGCACATCATTTGATGTTACCATCGTCGTTTTGTTTCTATTAAAGAATCAATTTCAGCTGATGCGCGTGCAGTTAACAACCTTGTATGTACATACGTGTCACGTGTTTAGCGTAAAGACGCGGTTACACGGCGCATCGTACGGCGAACCAGGAAAATAGCGCGCGATTAACGGTTCTGCAGATTTGTGATGCAAAATCGATTAAAAAGATGTAAGAAAGAGGTGGCGGTTAACGTTGGACAGAGTTTGTGCAGAAAATTTGTTCAATGCCTTTGGAAACGTAGACGATCTAAATTTATTGATCAGCTGCGCAAACTTGACGTTCCGCGTTGTCCGCGATACGCCGAAACTGTACGATCCAACGTGAACCTGCACGAATTTCTACGAACGATGCACGGATCATCGTGCTCGCCTCCTTCGATCTGTGCAAATTTACCGACAGCCGGCCGGAACCTTTGAGTCAGGCAGCCTGAACCGCGAGTCATAGCGAGCCAGCTATGCCGAACGGGTGTGTGTGAAGTTAGCATATCAGTTGTTAGAATCTCACAAAGAAACGGTTGATTTACTTGCATCCCACATAGTTCTATAGTTCATAACCATTTTTAGCGAAGGGATGAGATGCGAGCTTCGCATTTGACCTTCCAGCATCTCATGATATTTCGACTTCCAAAGCCATGAAAATATGTTTCCCACATAGTTCTATAGTTCATAACCATTTTTAGCGAAGGGATGAGATGCGAGCTTCGCATTTGACCTTCCAGCATCTCATGATATTTCGACTTCCAAAGCCATGAAAATATGTTTCCCACATAGTTCTATAAGATTTCCAGCATTTTAGGGACAGTTCTACTAATTTAACCGTAGAAAAAAATTTAAGGTGTACGGTTATATATAACTCGAATAATCGAAAAAGGGGAGATGTTGATCTTTAAATGTAAAATCTGAGCTCGATTATGGTCAGGATCAATAGTTCGGATGTCTCTGGAAGATCTAGTGAAAAGTTCTCGTCGCTAGCCCTCTCCGAATAATTATTAATAATTATTTATTACTCCGGAGTACTGACTCAGAACTCGTATTAAAACACCAGCATCTCATGTCTATATGGTTTTCGGAGTAATAAATAATTGTTAATAATTATTCGGAGAGGGCTAGCGACGAGAACTTTTTACTAGATCTTCCAGAGACATCCGAACTATTGATCCTGACCATAATCCAGCCCAGATTTTACATTTAAAGATCAACATCTCCCCTTTTTCGATTTTTCGAGTTATAGTATATAACCGCACACCTTAAAATTTTTGTCTACGGTTAAATTAGTTGAACTGTCCCTGAAATGCTGGGAATCTTATAGAACTATGTGGGAAATATATTTTCATGACTTTGGAAGTCGAAATATCATGAGATGCTGGAAGGTCAAATGCGAAGTTCGCATCTCATCCCTTAAATATTCGATTCTAGGGTTAGTTTTATTGAACTATCGCTTAAAATGGTTATGAACTATAGAACTATGTGGGATGCAAGTAAATCAACTGTTTCTTTGTGAGATTCTAACACTGATATGCTAAGTTCACACACACGCCGAACGGCGTGTTGGTATCGTGGTTCGTTGAGATAGGTTCGCCTAACCACGCGCCGTGTAAAGGCGCCTTAACCGAATATTTGTTAGGACATTTGTACTCGTCCAAGATTTCATGGGAATTGCGTAAAGGCGTTGAATCATCCTAGAGGGTTCTGAATACGTGGATGCAGTGTCAACGTCTGTGACGCACTGGAGCAGGTGCGTGTCTACCACATTATTATTATTATTCTTCGCCTCAGACGTTCGATCGTGTTTTAGATATCGTCTTTGTTCCCCTTTATTTATAGAAACCTTTTTACTTGGTGTCGTCGCTGCTTATTCGCAATCGCTATACGTAGTTGGTTCCCGACTACAATGTTTTTTTTTGACAGCTCGCAAACAATGCGATCCTTAGGAAATAACACGTGGCTTTCGATAAGATGACGGAAATATATATATATACTAAAATCTAAAAAGGAAAATATTTTTCAATGCAAAACCATGCAAATGCGTACCTTAGAACAGAAGTTGTATGCAGAGCCACGCGTGGCTTGCTAGAGACTTCATTGCTTTCGATCTGTCAAAAATATATACTCTGAACTCGTAGACTGACTATAGGCACGAAACAACGTAATAATTCAAAGTCCTTGGTCTCAGTCAAAATATAAGCTTAGTTCAACATTTTTTCGTTTCTTGTCTGCTTTGAATTTTCCCGCTCACTTGGGACTCATTCTCGGGATATCGTGTCTTACTGGTGCAGACTCTAACCCCAGTCCCTTAATCGCGGTCATACATATTCAATTCCCTTCCGAGCGTATGCTAACGCGATATTAAAGTCGAAACAATGCGTTCACGGTAAGATTGCGGAGAATAAAGAAAAAGTTTTGAAAATAAATATCAATCGGAGAAAATGAGTAGTCTGAGCGTTATTTAAATGCCGGATACCAGGGGTAAACTTTTCACCCTCGAAAATATTGGTATATATAGCATACCCTTTATCGTATTATACCTATAAGTTTCTTGCGTACATTGAAAGTGCGTCCACAGCACCACCTCTCGGTTGATGCTCGCAATACTTGAGCAGCTAGCTGATCCTGTTTATATGGGAAACATAGGGAAGTGTATCTTTATTAGTAACAAAAGCTTTTAAATTATTTATAAAAGAACCACGAACGAAACAATCAATCGCGATGGCTTCGAAAATCTAAACCTCAATTATCTTAGGAGAAAATCTTTGACAAACGGTATAACATATCTATATTAAAAATATTGTAGATACTTCGTATGTCTTCGGCAGATCAGAGCTTAATCGTGGCTTGGTGTTACAAATCTAAATTAATTTATTTAATAAATACGTTTTACTTGCACGATAAAGACAGTTTAAACAAAATACGATTCTTTATTATAGGCAGAAAAGTTGTTGAAAGTCGACACGTAGATTATGTCGAAAAAGCGATTCACACAGATAGACCTGTCGTTACTGGGAAAATAATTCCTACGATGAAAATCAACAACCTTACGTGAAGTTTCAGTAGAAGTAACCGACGGAAAATTTCTAAAACATTTGCTCCTATACTATATACTGTATATATATATTGATAATACAAAAATTCCATATTAAAAATATTTCAAATTCTTTATGATATATTATCAATCGTCTTCATCTCTGAAAAAATTTGACACGAATAAAAGCTAAGTAAGCAGTGGATAGAGCAGATACGCCTGAAAATGATGAATTTTCAGCAAGCCTACGTGATGAAATTTATAACAACTTTGCATATAATGTGGTACACGTATATGTCTAATATGTATTAATTGTGGATGAAACTTTTCATATATGAGAAATATGTTGTAAATAAAAACTATGTTATAAACTTATGATACATATAACATTAAAATTTTTAAATAACATACATAATATAAACGTTACATTTCTTACATGATAAAGCTGCGTAGCATTATGATCACCTGCATACGTTTTTTACTCGATTTTCACATCTAACCATACAACAATATCTATTTGTTGATATGTTTAATTAATTTATTTATTATAAAAAAATAAGATACGCAGTACAAACAAAGTACACCAGCAACAAACGAACGTCCGACTGCCTAAGTATTGCGTATACTGGCCGCTAGGGTCGCGCCACTCGAGCTACGCAAGAGGCCAATAGCTACAGTAAATCGACCTGCTACCTTTTTGTATTTCTTGTAATGGGTAAAGCATCGCTGTTCTATTGAGAATAAATGTGTAACGAAGTGGCAGACATGACTCAAGCCAAATTTCATTCACTCTTCGTTCACCCTTCTACGTATATAAGACGCGTGCACACACAACAATCATACTGATAATCTTATCCATAGACACTGAGTCAGTCATTTGACGAAATTTCTTTGTTACGTGTGTCCTTCGCTATATTGGTTTGTTCTTTGGTGAACATCGTAAATTTTATATGCCAACTAGCTGGCCTTGAGAAGCTTGCACGCCATCCGGTAAATACGAAATTTGCCAGAGCGAAGGAGTTTTTGAACGGGATTGGCGAGGGCAGTGGCGGCAACGACGGCGTGAGGGTGAGAGGGCTGACGGGAGGGGACGTAGGATAATAAAATTGTTATTTTGCGTAGACTTCCTTCATATATATGTATATACATGCACCTACATGTACAATAGATAAGCCGAATTTCAATGAGCGTGAGACACTTTGATCGGTGTTGGTCAGATATACGTATACGTATACAGTCATAGGTTGGTTTGATACTTGATTCGACTAGGCAGGACCTAGTTACACGTATAGGTTAGATTGGCAACTATTTAAGTATGGCATGTATGTTCGTAGATATAAATGCCATAAATCTATTTTATTTCATTTTGTTTCCTTCTCTCTTTTTTTTTTGCATATTCATGACGGATACAGTTAAATATATTTTGCTAGGTCCTTCTCATATATATGTGTGTGGTTTCTGCGAATTCGAAACTTGTGTTTTTGCATGCTGAGTTCGCTTGGTTTTTGTATATAGTATATTTGTGGAATTAAAAGACAGATGAGCGTCAGGTTGGCAATGCTGGACAAATTTTGAAATCGCGCTACAAGACGTCGGGTATACATATATTGGGGTTTGAGCAATATGTTTGTTATACTTGGAGTAGCTATTTTTCTTGAATTCTCAATGGAATTTTTTAAAAGTGCGTTAACAATAACGAATTTTCCAAAAATTCTGTTCAATTTACGAGGAATGTTATATTTCGCCGATTTTCTTTTCTTTTTCATTTTTTTACTTATCCGTACATCTTATATTAGCGTTACCAATCGATCATGTAGATTCTATGAATATTGGTGTGAAGTTTTAGGACTTTTATATCTATTTATTTAACGTCATATTAATATACATATGCTCGATGAAATTCTTCTCTTTGCGAATAGATAAATTAAGAGATCATAATATTAAAGACGATAAACAAATGAATGTTTATCGGTATTGCAAATCTGTTATTTAATAATTTCAATTAGCGCTTTGTAGCCTATGACGAAACTTCCGAAAGGATAAACATGCATCAGCAAAATTTATACCCGCAGCTGATAGAGTTTAAAAAATTAGGAATTAATTATTTTCAAAGCTAAGGTACAGGTGTCACAGACCGCGACGTACATTTTTCCGTGTTATACCCTATGACGTTTAAGGAGCTTGCCCCCTATGTCAAAGCAGTTTTAGGTAAAACGAGTCACTGTAGAAAGCTGCACGCGAGGGACTTCTTTGAAATCTCCCAACCACTAGTATAGACGACAAGAACGTCAATCGAAGACTTTACTTTGAGATGAGAGATAACGGATCGAGGTTGTATAACATGTGGGACATAGCTATAAACCATGGAGAGGACGTCACGAGACCTACAGGCAGTTTCGTTGGTTTATTTTTAATGAGAAAAAAACGACGATCGCTGGCAAGGGTCAATTAGGAATAAAATTTCTTGAAATGACATTGGAGTGTTCATTAAATATATGATTTTTTTAGCTATAAAAACAAGCCAAAAACATTAAATACGAGTAAGGTACGTTTTCGGAATTTGTACACAGGGTTACAATATCAATCCATTTCGGTCGCTACTAAAGTATTCTGTACCACTGAAAGGTAATAAAACCGATAGAATCGAACAAGAAGTTAGTTCCAGTGTTAATGGATTCACGGTACAGCTTGAATAATGTCGCAAGGCTATTTTGCAATGATCGATGTGTACTGTACGGAAAGAGAATAAAAATTAATTCGACATTTTTCTATAAGCCATACGTCACGACACATGAAGTATCTGTTCTGTGTATATAGCTTGCCATCGCCATGCTAAAAATCTGCAATATCACCCCTGAAAGATTGACTGTATCTCGGATCACTGCGTGCGGATTGATGTACTGCAACTTTTGACCACGAAATTTCTAAACTGTATCTATCGCGTCTGAGCTTAAAGTTGACTTGCGATTACGCGTTACGATCTACGTTATACGTATATCCAAAAATAGAAATATTCTTTTTTGGCAGCTTGATTTTTTTTTTGCAAATCTCATAATCGGATTTTCGTCTTTAACGAATCGCCTGGAAACTTTCTGGATCGTCGTGAATCCTTATACGCCGGATTGTGTAATTCCTGAAGTAAGTAGGTCTGGAAGAGGCTGGAATCCCATTCGTCGTATTTTCCTATGTTTTTGATTGCGCGTCTCCATAGCAACCTACCGGAAGCTTGCAAAACACTGAACTGGATGAATTTTTCTAGGTGTACCCATGCTTCACTACGTGTACTGCGTTCGAAATACTCGGCAGACCTCTAGTAAAAATTTAATTATGCAAATGAAGGGTCCGTCAAGAGATCATAGCTGGTTCTGGACTGACCAAATACAATTTCTATTAGTGAGATTATAGGCCTTTTTTTACATACTGCCCTCAAATTCTCTTTTGCATGTCATAATATAAGAACCGTGCCAGAAGTACAACGTGCGAGAGCTTTATGAATATTTCGGTATTTTGTATCCATCAAGATGATGTGTCAGCTTTACTAGTTCACTTGAAACGAGACCGTTTGAACAGGCAATGGAACGACTTAAGAACTATCTAGTCTATATGTATGTACACAGCGAGCATTTGACTTTCGTGCGACACATCGACGACAGTCGGTACTTCTCGGTTACCTCGTTCGCAAATGGCGACGAATGAGAATCACAGAATGGAGGATATATAAAGACGTCTTTTGGTTTGGCGTTGACACGCGTACTCCATAATATCTATATATATACTATACTTAAAATCTACATATATGATATGCTTAATATATACTTACGTATAATATAATACTTACAGTCAAGTATATGTATACGTGGTATCTAAGTGTTTCAATTGCATGAAAAGACGTGAAATACATACGTCTAATATATAGATATATTATATATATATGTATATCGTTATTCCGGATTCTCGCGACAACCAATCACGGATAATTTAACGTTCATCATGTGCGTCACGTGGGGTAAGGTCACGTTGGAAAATTTGCAGATCGTCAGTTACATATTAATCGTATATCCCACGTTTGCCATTGATGATAACAATGACCAATATGTTTCACACTGCAAATCCAAGTTTGTTATTCCCTATGCTTCTCGTGGTAGTCACTTTTTACATACTTACAAGTGTGTTATTTTTACGTTGGAATGCGTGGGAATAACAACGCGGTTTTAAGTATGTCAAAAGTGACTACCACAGTAAGAACAGGGAATAACAAACGTGAATTTTCAATGCAGGGACATTTTCAAAATTATCTTGGTATTAACTTTATTCGAAAATTGCGGGTTTTTTGCTATCCCTAGGAATTTGAATACATATATTTTTATATTGACAATTGAAAATACAATGTTACGTGTTTTATACCTACTAAAAATTTCATCTTGAACATTGGCATGTTTCTGCATCGTGGTATGAAAATAGGCTTAGGTCCTTTATGGAATTGCCATGACATTTTAGGGTCGGAATAAAAATAGTTTCACAGTGGAAAATGGTGTCGTGGTATCTATTTGACAAGTTTTCAATGATCGACATAACCTCGATCAATCTCGCATCCTCAAGCACGTGGATGTGTTGGTTAGACATAAAAGTGGAGCGGTTCACATTGATTATATATACACGTTTGCTAAAGAGATACTTTGGGGACACGAAAAATTAAGGAGCGTTCACAATAGCAAGCTAATGTTTTTTTTTTAACTACTACTTTGGGACATCACAGCATTGGAATTATGATCGAATCTAACCTAATAAAAAATTTCTAAGCCCATCACAAATACTGGGTGCCTAATACAGAAAAAATACAAACAAATTTGGTGAATCAGTCCGCTTTATAGTCCTTAAAATAGCCATTACGTTAGATATTTTTTGGGGACGGTCCCCAAAACAGCCCCTTGCCCTCAAAATACGACTTCGTAAATGAAATCCCCTAGCGAAATATACAGGGTGAACCACGAATCGTGATCAGTAGAGTTTACTTTGTTATTAGCAGTCCGATCGAAAATGTTTTTATCAGCTTTTGCATGGTTTCAAGAGAGCTTTAACGTGATAGTGAAAAATTACTGTTTAACTCTTTTTTAAATGTTTTTTCAAGGTTACCTTGAATTTTTTGCAACTGAACATATAATTTTTTTACGCCTGTCTGTTAGAGGATTTCAAGACGAAT
>NW_014333290.1:633443-641330 GCF_000341935.2 Cephus cinctus | reverse complement strand
GATTCTCCTTGTGATACAAAGTTTTTTAATTTTCTTTCGAACCGGATGAAAAAAAATATCATGTCCTTACATGTGCCGAATTCGTCTTGAAATCCTCTAACAGACAGTCGTAAAAAAATTATATGTTCAGTTGCAATAAATTCAAGGTAACCTTGAAAAAACATTTAAAAAAGAGTTAAACAGTAATTTTTCACTATCACGTTAAAGCTCTCTTGAAACCATGCAAAAGCTGATAAAAACATTTTCGATCGGACTGCTAATAACAAAGTAATCTCTACTGATCACGATCCGTGGTTCACCCTGTATACTTACATAACCTTTTTCGGAAGACAATAAAAGTCGATGATCGAACAAGGAACCAGTCGAATGAGCCCGAGACTAACACAGTTATTTATTGAATCGCCAAGGTCAGGGTTCCCTACCTTAAATCTTAATATATGCATTTATCCATGCCATGGAAGACTTCCGGAATTGATTTAATCGAATTAAAAAAAAAAACTATGGGGTTTAAAACCCATCCCCAGCATTCTATCCCAAAGTACGGAGTCTCGAAATATGCTTCCTTTGAAAAGAACTATACCTTCATCAAAACCACCGCTTGGATTCTCGCGTCAGACGTGTATTAATATTCGCAAAAAGTTAGCAGAACTCCTACGATGCACGCAGCATTTATTTTTGTAAATTTAATATTCCATCAATCGTTAGATCAACAGGTGCTAAATGCTATGATTATAAAGTCTCGGGGATTACGTAAAGAGCAGCTTAGAAGAAGAAGACTGCGACAAATAGGATAACGAGCTGGTACAAACCAACTGAAAACTTGATGTAGTATTCGTAGAATATATTGGACGATAAATAATAAGGGAAACAACCTACGAAATTGTGATACGTATACATATAGTGATAGGGCAGTTGCGTGTGCGATGACCTACATTCTTTTTCTGCCACATATATATATATATACAGACAGAACCAGGCAATTTGAGTAGCAGCCGGCTCCTTATAAATAGTGGCGTCTATTATTCAGATATCATTTACGCATAAGATAACTGGATGTCGCGTAGCAAAATTATCGACGCGATAAAGTTATAAGTCGAGTTAAAAAAAAAAAAAGAAAGAAAGAACGTCTCACCTGGAGGTTTTTGAATGCGCAAACACGACGCTGCGCGAATTCGCAGATGGCAGCGAATTAAGCCGATGCGAAGTTTCTGCGAATCAATTAACGATTCGCGACACTGACGAAACTCGTTTGGACGCATCCGCAAGAGCAGTGCGATTTTCAGGGATTTGCGAACTTTTCACTATAGTTTCAAGATCTTCCAGAATGGGACGCAGGAGCGAGGAGAGGAATGAAAGTAAATTGAATTAGTCTAATAATCGAAACAGTGGTTCAGTTTTTGTTTTTTTAGAACCAGACATATCAATAAGTAATCAGCCAGTAAAATGATATTCGTGAATTGACCTGGTCAAGCCGGTGACGCAAATAGGAGAGGAAGCTTTTAACGGAGCATATCTATTCTTAGGCTTATGGGAGTAAGTGAGGTAGGCATGGCAGCGATAATAACGTCAGCGTTAACACCGTCACGGCCTGTAATGGAAATCGTGATGGTTTTTTTATATTAAAAATATACTGTTTACGTCAGTAGCCTTGTTTCAGATTGGATGCGTCCATTATCCGTGGTTCGTGAGATTTTTATATAAAATTAAAAAAAAAAAGTAGAGCGTTTCTATACTGATTTTCAGGGTCACTGAGGGGACTTCAGGCTCTTCCGTCAGACAAATCGCGCGCAGAAACACACACATACGGTGGTAACAAACGATAGACGCGTGTGTCGATAAATTCTCTCCAAGTGGGTCATTGGCAAAGTATAAATAAAGTATAAAAATACCGTGAGATATTTAATAAAATATATATATATGATACGATTTTATGGGAAGACAGGTTATGTTGTAAGACGCGAGAAAGATTCTTGATCGATCGATTGATTATCGGGAAAGTCTGGTGATTATGAATTTATTTGTTTGACGTTTTATTAAAAAACAAAAAAAAATCTTTGATACATCGCCGTCAAGTGTTCACTTGAGTTCTATACTATTTTATTAAAAATTATTATTATTATAGATATATATCGAAATCCACAAGAATATCTCACACTGCCATTGGGGTTTAGTTGCCGTTTTTAAAAACATTTTTTATATATTTCTTTTTGCACCAACTGCACCTGCGCCAGGTGCAGCGGACAATCGTGTCCAGGATTTCACCTCGAGACGATGCTGTCGGCATAACAATTTTTTTGTCCTCAGTCAACGTTCTTCTCCATGCGAATGTTTAATCCGGGATGTTGCAATAAGAAAAGTAGCCGGTTACGTAATCCCAATGAGATAAGCTACTAATCGCGTATTGACATTGCAGAGTGTTTTTCTCATCGATGGTTTCTACATATATTTTTTTTCTTTTTCTTTTTCTTAATAATCATTATAAATCGTTCGTCCTCTTCAGAATAATCCATTAATCCACGCAATTTGCCGATTTGTTACAGTCGAGAATTACATAGTCGTGTTTTTTATTATCTTATCAGTGAAAAGTGCAACTAGTAACATTTTGTACCATGTTGCACTCGACGATGGATACAAGAGAATCTCTTTACAACGTTATCGCGAAAAAGTAACATTCCGCTGCGCAAATTGTATGCAATTAATGCGTTTTATAAAATGCATTCTTTTGCGCTTACGTAATTCCTGCATTGCCGGACTGATTCTGTTCGTACGATCGATCGGTGTAGTTTGACTTTATTTGAATTTTTCACGATCACGTATGTTCATGTCTTCTTATTTTACAGCTTGTTCTGGAATATTTCATTAGTGCAGTTTTGCCGGATGATTTTATTTTTCATTACTATATTTGTCATTGTTTTACAGCCAGATTTCTCTGAGAATAACAAACTCATTATTCCATCGTATCGATATACGCCCCTCAAGGGGCATCCTGCATTTCTTTTTCTTTCAATTCACTTGAATGAAAAAGGCTTTTCCATAAGGCAAAGGTTAATTAATTGCCTAATATCTTACGGATGATGTTGATATCACACAGATGATTATATCGAGGTATATCAGTTTTCTTTAAATTTTCCATATCCATACGTATCTACTGGGAAGTGGATAACGTTAAGGATTGATTGTCTAATTGTTGATGGGCGCTCGAAATACAGTCTTAGAAAAATTCTTTTAAATTTTAAGCCACTGGAAATCCCAGAAATATTCTTTTTCTAGTGTAACCGATATCGGATGCTAGCAAACCACTCGACGTATATCATATAATGATCGTTTAATTGGTCGTAAAGATTATTCGGCTGGGGGTTATACCGATACAAAGAAAAAGTTATCGCGAGAATACGATCAAGGCGCGTCTTCGATTATTTGATAAATCATCTTTGAAATTGACTAGGTATATTTTTACTGACATTATATATATAAATTCTTCTGTTGTTGTCATATTAGCATTCAACATTTCCTGTTTCTCTATTACGTCGACATCTGGTGTTTTTTTTTTTATAAATCAAAAATATTAAAAATCAATCGATCCATGTTTTTTTTTTCTGAACATCGAGTCTCTGACAGTCGCAGGATAAAGTGCAAATATTTTGCAGTGCAAATCGCACGTCACCGTCGATACATTGCAATATAAAAAATTCCCCGTCACAATTTATCTCCCGGACTTTCAACTTCAATTCGCAGCCCAACCAAAGCGCGAATTGCAAAAGCTACTTGTGCGGTTTGGCCTCGCGCAAATTCGATAAGCTGTAACCTGTGAAGTTAACCGGAAATGATTCGCGTGCCCGTGATCGCCGCTCTCTTTCAGATTAGCCAGAATATAATTTTGGAAATGTACAATTATTCCCATAAGGCGGCAAAAATTTATACATGGGTATCATACGTGACTTCACGTATGTTGAAATATATTTTTAAATTGGATACGTATATTTTTCAATATATTTGTCGCATATGTGGCTTTTTCATACGATGCAAAGACTCGTTAATTGTCCCGTTATCGACGTGTGTGCTCGTAAAATTATTGACAATCATCTAGAGCTAGACCACAACATCCCGAAGTGGTTCTATCTTGCGGTTCGAATAAGAATAAAATAACATGCGATAAAAACGAAAGGGAAAAAAAGAAAATATATGATAAGACCAAAAAATGTGCTCCTAAACACTCGGATATATCGAGGGATACCAGGGCCGCATATTCCACCTCTTTATGACATGTTTTCAAGCGTCGTATATCGTCCGAACTCGACTCTTTTAAACCGGTCGAGTTTGAATCTTGACGCAGATCACGAGGAACGAGCCTTTTATGACGTTATTAAGTGAACCCTGCCCCATTTAATTCTACGGGTGTAGTATATATTTAAACTGTCTCTCGTTCGGACCGTTACATCTTCAAATTGTGTTATAGACCGATTTTGAATTTCCCGCCAATGGCCAATGAGCAATGTACATGCAAGTACAATTTCAGAGTGCGAAAAATCCATTGCACGATATCTGTCAGTATTTTTTATGTGCCGGCCGGCGTGGTTATATCACGTGCGCAGACTTTACCTATCGCATGACGCAGCGTCTGGCAATAAAGTAGCAGTGACCTTGTAGCTTGTTGTATGCAATCCAGTGTACAGCGGTGAATAAACATGGTCCGCCAAAATACCATTGTAAGTTAATCCTATAAATTGTAAACAGGAAGGGGAATCTCTTTATGAGGAACATCATTTGGTGTGTATGTACAGTAACGTCCAATTGAAGTGCAACACTTGAATTTTTTTACATTTCTGTGAAAGTATGGCAGATTTCGAAAAATCAAATACATGTTTTTTAGGAAATTTCCTTCCCGTTCGAATGGTAAAGGTTTTATCCCGATCGGATACAAAATGGCCGAATGGCAGGGGTTGGAGTGAAAAAGTGCATTTGGAACTTTTTGAAAAATTCGAGATCTAGTACTTCCGGAAGGAAATTGATATTTCTAATAAGGACACGAGAGAGAGCATCCTTTGGCCATGATATCATATTTAATGATACTGCAGATTCTTACAAAATTATTGTTCTCGGAGATGATCCCGTGACGGAGATCTCGGGATTTCGCAAGCGCACCCGAAGCTTCCCCGCTATTTTTCATTAGGAAAGCGATGAAATAGAAGTTTCATTTTTATCCACGTTGTAGCTCAGATTTCAACGATTAAAACGCGCTTTTAAACATCCAAATACGAGTGCGCTAAGGGGTTAAATTATCCATTTGAAAAAACGCCTAAATTTTGCGAGTTCCGCTCGAGGCGCTCGGGGGACAATTGCTTAGCGCGCGTGGTAGGGTAGTAGTCCCCCGAGCGCCTCAAGCGGAACTCGCAAAATTTAGGCGTTTTTTTCAAACGGATAATGTAACCCCTTAGCAAACTCATATTTGGATGTTTGAGAGCGCGTTTTAATCGTTGAAATCTGAGCTACAACGTGGATAAAAATGAAACTTCTATTTCATCGCTTTCCTAATGAAAAATAGCGGGGAAGCTTCGGGTGCGCTTGCGAAATCCCGAGATCTCCGTCACGGGATCATCTCCGAGAACAATAATTTTGTAAGAATCTGCAGTATCATTAAATATGATATCATGCAGAAACTGGACCAGATTGGCCGGCGCGTTCGGAAGTTATGGCCGTTTAAGTGTTTTCACTTCAAGGGGGTGTAACTCCCCCTAGAGTGATCCTACAGGGGTTCAATGGGTGTGTTTTTTTAATGCCGAAGGATGCTCTCTCTCGTGCCCTGATTAGAAATATAAATTTCCTTCCGGAACTACTAGATCTCGAAATTTTCAAAAAGTTCCAAAATGCACTTTTTCACTCCAATCCCTGCCATTCGGCCATTTTGTATCCGATCGGGATAAAACCTTTACCATTCGAACGGGAAGGAAATTTCCTAAAAAATACGTCTTTGGTTTTTCGAAATCTGTCATACTTTCACAGAAATGTAAAAAAATTCAAGTGTTGCACTTCAATTGGACGTTACTGTATATGTATATATATGTATATATATAGACGTACATATGTTCATATACATCATATAGTGTACAATGTACAATAACAATGTTAGGTCATTCTCGATGCGTCTAAGACGCATATAATTATTGTAATTTAACGGAGTCTGACGATTTAAACTCCTGCGATCATGTAATTGAAACGGCGACAGACGGTCACGTTCTGTCGTCTTTATTGTTCCTTTAAATCGTAAAGAGCCGGAAGTCGCAAATGCACAACATCATCGCATGATGCAATAATAGGGTGTTTTTTTTATATTAGCAGTCCTGAACATGCACGTGCATATTCATCTGATTCCTATGAATGTGTTTTTATTTTTCCAAGAGAGGGGCGACCCGAAATCCATTTGGATATCTGCGCTGTATTGCAAACACGTACGTCAAACATTTGTGTATACAGAGTGTCTCATAACAAACAACTTTGCGGAAGGTGAAAGCAGATGGAATTTTCAGTCTCAGACCATTATTCAACGATTCATTAATAATTATATTGACCAATGAGATGGCGCGCGGACGAAGTACGCATGGGCGTAGCTACCGTAACATTGCTCACTATTTCCATATGTTCTTTCTGCGAAAAAGTTTGATTTTTTAAATAAAATATTTACTTTGAAACCTTCTAAAAGAACAAAACGTGATCGACAGCAAATACTATTTATATATTAATTAATTTCGAACAATTATTTACCTAACGAAATGATTAATTAACCAACCAATTAATGAATGGACGAGTCAATTAATGTATTGGGCAATTATTCGATTATTCAATAATTTATTTATTTTCCCAAATTAATGCATCCGTCAATGATGAATTAATATACTGCTTTTCAAATGATTAGTTATTAGATCAATAAATGAATAAATGAATGGAAAAATAAATAAACGAGTAAATTCGAATAAGAGCGGTTAGAAATTGATCAATTAACTTCCGTTCTTCTTCTTATTTACTTGTTTATACATTCATTCATCCATTTATTGATTTTAATCATTAATTAAAAGGTAAAAATGGAATTTTAACCGAGGGAGTGTGTTATGGAAATCGCGAGGGACTTTACGTCATGCTACGCTCATGAGTACTCCTCCCGTTCCCCGTCCCATTGGTCAACTTTAATTATTAATAAGTCGGTAAATTATCGTCTGCAAAATAAAACGCAAAAGAAACGAGACACCCTGTATACATGATCATTCATCAATATCGTACCAATTGAATTTAGACCGTTCCTTAGATGTCTATATGGTAGAACCACTATCGGCCGCGATGGTATATTTCTCAACGACATAAAGAAAAAAAAATGTATAGTCGCTTTTACTAAGAGCTATAGTTAATATTTAGATAACAATAAAATTTTCAGCTACAATGACAACAATTATAGTAAGATTGACGAACTAAATTATATAATGAAACTCACAATCACAATAGCAAATTTTTACAGAATTTTGTCACTGCCACTATTTCGCAGAATTATATTTCCGCGAGTTGGGAATCCAGGGACGCCTGGTACACCCTCGCGCAAGAACGAATGTTACTCTTCGTACGACCGAGCTGTACAAATTAGCCAAAAGAGATGAAAATTATTAATTGTCGCAATGACAAATTCGAAACTGGCGCGTGGCGAAGGCGCTGGGTTGAAGGATTCGTCCGCAGGGCGAATGGCCGCCATTAGCCTAAAGGGAGGGGGTGCTATCCGTCATGCGAAGACAAAGCGCGTGAAGATCGAGGAGAATCTTGCTTGGACACGCGAAGACGTTAGACGTTTGGTTTTATTGTGGTCGAATTGTGAGTACGCGAGTGCACAAAGTGCCATTGGGCTGTCGA
>NW_014333290.1:602649-633234 GCF_000341935.2 Cephus cinctus | reverse complement strand
TCCGAATTGTTTCGTGTCGTCCGCCCGTCAGGCATATATAACTTTTGATTTTGTAACGCGTAGAACGCGTACAGGTCCTTGACGGTCGGTTGTCGTATTTTGGTAAACGCGGATTAGCCGTGTTACGATATTTGGCTTTGTATTCGTACGGTACGCAAAGTACCCGTTACTATTGTTTGATTGTATTTTCGTTTTGTCTTTTCGATCTATATTAATTACTATTACTTTTGTAAATAATTACTTCGGTATTGTAAGAGATCGTCGCGCTTCGCGTCGCCGAATTTAGTTAATAAACCGAACCATTTCTTGAGATCGAAGTGTCCGAATAATTTTGTGTGTCGCGTGATCGTCTGACCCATCCGACCTATTGTTCCGAATCCCGCCGCCTCCGCGTAGCTGAGTTAGCCAACGTAGGCACGCGAAGACATATCGTAGAGACTGATACGTGGTTCCCGTTTTGGAACCTGGCGCCCAACAATACCTCAGGTATTTCGTGAGTGAAATCTGTTAGCCCCTGGGTTGCCTGGAACGCGTAGGAATCGCGTAAGTTGTGCGCGGGTCGGTCTTGCATTTTCCGGTGAGGTCGATCGCGTAAAAATACGTCACAGTATATAGTAAGTTGTATGCCGTTCGAACGTCAATGAATTTTTGCATAGCACTGTACAATGTACACATGTATGCATATACGCAACGTTCATTTACCACCTTGTCTTGTATTTTCGAATAGAGCTTAGAAGTTCCTATCTGACCGGGAGAAGAAACATACCGGGTGTGACTAATCGTCCTTGACTCGATCGAGAAAAAATCCGTTTAGCGAGAGAGGCGGCCCAGAGGTACTTAGGATACCCACAGCGTGTTTCACATAGTGTACATACGTCTTATAGCGTACACTGATATACATATATCCATATACAAATAACTGTATACATTCACTACAAGCACTCTAGCTCTGGCATTGAACTCTCCGATCGATTGGTTTATGCCTATGTATACCCATATGACGACATTTACGCGGCCTGATGATCCTCTATAGTGTCACGTGCATAAATCTTCCATACCTATATGCGCTGTCAGACGCGAGATTCTCTTTCTCGAGAGACACGTGTTCCTCCTGTCACGGTATTCGGGAGCAAAGGACTCACTGCCGCCAGTAGGTATCCTTTTTCATATACAGGGTGTTTCTGTTATCTCTGCCACCCGAAATAACTCAACAACAAAATGTTTCAAACAATAGTTGTACGTTGTGGAGGGGGCCACCAAATGCGACCAATTTTTTTGTTTCGGTGGAGTTTTTGACGCACAGTGAAGGTCACCTTCACTTTTTTAAATAGAATGGTACTTTTTTTTCAACCATCTTGTGGAGCACCTTAAGCCGCATAAAAAAGATTAAGGGGTCAAAGTCGTTCAAGGTCATTCAAGGTCACTATGGATGATACAAATCTAAATATCTCGGATCGGATTGGTCATTTTAGACATTTGGTATTTTCAAATTTATATTTTATTTCTGCTTTTCTGGAAGAAATATTAACTGTGCTGCTTGAAGATCTAACCTTGTGGGATCGGCAAAACCTCTGGTATCAACATGATGGCTGTCCAGCTCATTTTGCACGGATAGGTCGCAATGCTGTCGACCGAAAATTTAGTAATAAGCAGATTAGCCGAGGATCACGAATAGGCTGGCCTGCTAGATCACCGGACTTAAATCCATCATTTTGCACGGATAGCTCGCAATGTTGTCGACCGAGAATTTAGTAATAAGCAGATTAGCCGAGGATCACGAATAGGCTGGCCTGCTAGATCACCGGACTTAAATCCACTCGATTTTTCTTTATGGGGGACATTGAGGATGACTACCAAATCTTTGGTAGCGATCCGAGATATTTAGATTTGTATCATCGATACTGACCTTGAATGACCTTGAACGACTTTGACCCCTTAATCTTTTTTATGCGGCTTGAGGTGCTCCACAAGATGGTTGAAAAAAATGTACCATTCTATTTAAAAAAGTGAAGGTGACCTTCACTGTGCGTCAACGCCTCCACCGAAATAAAAAAAATTGGTCGCATTTGGTGGCCCCCTCCACACCGTACAACTTTTGTTTGAAACATTTTGTTGTTACATCGATAATTACCGAGTTATTTCGGGTGGCAGAGATAAAAGAAACACCCTTTATATGTATATTGTATATATCTTTTGTGCCTCGTTCGTATTCGTGTATAATATATACATGTGTATATATATATATAGATGCTATTACGATTCTGCGAAATACTAACCATTAGAAATAAAATGCCCAAAGGGTATATTTATCTTACCTCTGTAATGCTATTTTCAGTTTTCTATTTGTTTTATTCTTTTGGTAATTTCAGTGTGTGATGACGCAATTGTCTTTTCATTTTCCAGGTTATCATACGTATCTTATGTGGGAGGAGAAGCTTTGACAAGAGATAGCCCATAGACAAACAATCGAGTAAACGTGTACAATAGGATAGTATTATGATTTTGGGATGAAGATCAGTAAAGGAGGGATAGGGTAATTAAAATTGGTCATTTGTAATAATCAAGAAGAATCTTAATGATGTCTAATCATAGATATATAGGTTGATGAACAATCGCGAGTCGTAATTTTGATAACAGCTCTACCTGTGTTATGATTACCTAGAATTTCATAGATGGGTAAGTAAATTATTTTAGAGATGTTGGTACATCGATTGTAGTGTATCTCTTATGGGTTGACATGGTTGACATATCTTTAAGACGTACGTATACCTTGAATATCGAATTTCACCTGTTTCGCCTAATTTCATTAACAGTCTATCGTAAGGACGTTTCTAATTAGAATTTCTTTTTTCTATTTTTGTTCTCGTTCGACAACTGACGACGTCATTCCGTACTCTCAATACCCGTAACTTCTTTCCACTTCGTATTCACTTCATCCAGTTCTTTTTTTTCACGAAAGAAATCCTGTAAAGGCTGTTTCACATACTTAACTGATAGTTAGGAACTGTAGGTGGTCGCGCGTGTACCTACAATCCCACAGGGTCGCGATGATGACGTTTCAATCGTCTTTCGCCCCTCCTCTAACTTTCGTCAAATCAATTTTCTTCCTTGCCATCTACCTACCAAGCGAGCATACATATATACATGCCTTGGTTCTCCAGGCCTTTGCCTCGTGGCTTGTCCCGTAGGGGCAGTACACTCTCCAGGCATAGAATGTCTACATCTACCCCAAAAAGTCAGACTGCCAGATAAAAGGAAGCCTAGACGTCGTGATTACTGATTAGTAAAAATGACAGGGTCGTTTTCTTTAGATGCAACGAGCTGCTAGCATAAGCAAGAAAACGTACTTTGTGCTCATGGCGTCTTCGGAAGTACCTATGGTGACTTATTATTGTTATCCTTATTGCTCGTAATCTCATAGCTTTATGGGACGATACGACAGTCAGTAAAGGGGAATGCACACTGTGTTAACTGATATTCTCGCAATCCATGTAGCCTGCACCGTGTGCGCACACGGCGTGTGTATACGTCGGTCCACCTTATCAGCACGCTAGAGCGGAACCTAGATAAACGGGGTCAACGACCTGCTGCATTAACACGGATCTACCTGAGAGACTAGTGTTCTTGATATATGTTCACAGGAGCCTTAGATGAGATAGGGAAGTGACTAGGTATGTCTTGTGCACGTTATTATTAATGTCTGCAAGGTATAGTGTATTTTTTTGTATTTAGTGAGCGCTTAAGCTAAATCCCATATGGGTCTTATTATTCACGTATACGATGACACGTTAACACCCCTCCGTACTACTATAGTAATCGGGTCCAGAGTTTAGCGGTGTATACGTGCGCGATCCAAAAAATATAAAAGGCCATGAATGCGAGAACGGAGAGAACTCTACGAGTGGAAAATTAACGTGTGAGCTTTCCTTTACGTTATTGATAATTTCGAGAGAAGATACTTCGAGACGAATAAAACGAAGAAATTTTATGAGTACCTTGAATACTGCAGTATCTTTTATCTGTAGCGTATATTGATTTGAGGGATTCTAATTACTGATCAGAATACTAATTACTGTAATTGACTTTGAATTCTACCATAGGGGAGATTTTCCTCCAGGAACTGCCTGAGTGTAAAACGTCACTTGGCCAGTACAGGTTTTTCTAGGATCCCGACAGACCCTCGATTTCCATAGTCACATTTTTACTATGATTTATTCTCATTATTAAGGAATTAACAATGTCTATAAGTACCGTAGGCCGTAAGGTTATAGGTACGTTGTCCCCGTGTCTAACGTTGGATATGACAAGAGGCCGTCCACCATGGCCGGACGCCGACGTTGCAGTGATATCGATATATCTTGATACGTGCGAAACTGCAGTTGCACCAAGATGCACTTCTATGGCCATCTAAGACTGCCAGTGCGATAGAGCATGTGGGATAAGAGAAGGGAAAATTTTAATAAGCAGAACAGACGACCAATCGCAGAACTCCATAACCACTGACAGAAGGGTACCAATGATAGGTGGACTACGTAGAAGTCTTGAGAATTCATCTGAATTCAATGAAATGGCACGCAGAGGTTATCGCAAATTTTTGCAAATTTTATATGCATATACATAGAATCCTTTGTGTTACATATGTATAAACAGTTACTACAGTGCCGCATACTGTGTTCGGCGAGTGCTTTTTTTTTTACACGCTCATATAAATTACCCGTGTATAAGCGACTGTCGAGGATACACAAAGCAAATACATCATTGAACCGTAAAAAGTCATTATGTAAATAAATGAAGGAAGAAAAAAAAGTCGATTAAATCGCGGATGAAAGGCCACCGCTCGCCTACAGGTTTTAAAACTCAAGTATCGAGTGTTCGTACTCGCCGAATGCAACGTTCTTGCATCATATCACTGTCACTCAATCTCGATCCTTTCTTAGAGTTATTTGCCATAAATCACACGACTGATCTTTGACTGGATATTTTTGAGAAACCTCAAAGCTCGAAAATAAGTAATTAGATACGACTGTTTGTTCGTATTTCGGAGGTTCGTAATTCCATAGTTCTCGTCCAAGTTTCCTTGCATATATATATATATATATATATATATATATATATATATATATATATATATATATATGTCTTTGTCGAATTGTTGAAAAAGGCAAAGCGCGGCTTAGATTTATAAACCCTGGAACCAACCATCTTTAGCGGGCAAGGGATCGAGGGAACCACCTAAAGCTAATTACATTATACCTGAGAGCTGTATTTTTATTTTACTTCTGTATTCGCACTACGTCGATGCCACCGTCTGCTGCCTACTGGAGCAAAGACTACTAAAAGCCTTGCTGTATATTCTAGGCTACCTTACCGGTATAGCGGACGAACTACCTTACCGACTGCTCGAGCTCCATCGTAATCTTACAACTGCCATCTTCAAAACATTCGTCTGCTAACCGTCAGCCAAAGAATGCCACAGCTGTCATGGGCTATTCTATCGGTCTAAAGCGAATCTAATTGTTAGTTGAATTCACTGCCCTACGAGTGTCAACTTTCTTCGCCCATTTTCTCTCGAGTCAACCACAGCCACGGTTGAGTTTTATTTTGTTCCGCCACGAGCCGTTCGAAGTTCGTGGAACTTAAGGGATCATTCTAGTTTATAATTTTTATTACATCGTTGTTTTTTTTACATTTTTCGAAAGTATACACATATATACCTAAAGGTATTGTGCAAAAATTTTAGAACGATCGGAGCAGTCTAACTATGTTATTCTGTGACTTTTACGTTGCTACCTTTACTACCTGAGCATGCTCGGCCGACCTGCCTTTTAAACTTTAAACGCGTTTTTCTCAAAACAAAGTTTTTTTTTCGGTCGACGGCGATGATTTCTTCGGAACCACTGAACCGACCCTTATGAAATTTTAATCACAAATTCTACACATGAATAGCTTCAGCGCATTCTATAACCGTATTTAAATTTTAATTTTTACTATTTTTTTTGCCAAAAGCAGTGAAAAAAGAACTTCGTTTTTTAAAATCTCCGCCATTTTATTATTTATCAATAAATATTAATATCCATCGAATGCGCGAGAGCCGCAGTCATACCGAATCTAAATATTTTGGATTTTTTCGTTTTTGATGCGCCGTTATCGAGATATCAACGCCGCCAGCGACATATCTATTTTTCGAGGAGTTACGTTTGCCTGTTATTTTTGTGTATAAAAAGTGTTTAAAATAAATTTAAAAAAATTATTTTACGTATTTCGAGAGTGTAATTATTAAGCCCAACAAATTTTATATCAACATCTATAATAATAAATTCTTTAAAAAATTTACAAAGAAGCTCTGTTTTGCGCATCTAACCTAGAATGATTCCTTCAGGGTGCTGCCTCGTCACGGGAAAATAGCGAAATAGCATTACCAGTTTTTCAGTAATTATAACAGAAGGTACCCACTGCACAGAGAGGACCCAGCTGCCTGTCTTTCAGTAAAGGAAGATTGTATTATATTTTTCTATTTATCGATGATTAGTGAGATATGACCTGATTCTTTAATTACCTATTGCCATATGGGAAATACAGTTTGAGTGGGACGTAGACAGCCTCATTACTTAGGGTAAGTAGCAATTGTTACCTACGGAGTCTGAATCGCTTACTTTTGTCCTAGGACATCTTCAGCGCTGGATAAAAAAACTTATAGCTTATGATGACTCGTTAAACAAAAAAATAATAAGAGGAGGATATGGCCGTTCACTAATTTCTCTTTTACAAATACCTATCCCGTAATCCTATCTACAGATTGATACGTATAGTCAAGAAAGAAACAGAATATACTGTACCACGAATAAAAGCTACAGTCTGAAATGTACTCGACAGACTGTAGACGTTTGTTGGGCCACGGCGTGAGGAGCGCAACGAAACGGATTGTCTAATGAAATAATTTTTTTTTTCCGTGTAAGTCGAAGGATGAAAGGGTTGTGTTTAGTATTGTATTATTAACACAGAATGACATTCGACCGTTTAACGCTCAAAGGAATTCTGATAATTTTACGAGATTTACGTAGATTGCCTAGGGTGATTTTACCAGTCAATGATCAGGTCGCTCAATTGGACACGTTCACGTAAATTATATCTATATATATAATGATTTTAACACGGCTCGTCGTTCACTGGACGCGTTTCTTAAGGTGGTCGTTGAACAACGGATTGAGTCTGATTCGAATACATGCACCTTAGAATTATGAATGTTATTTCCTATCGCGATTTATGTCTGTTTACGTGATAAGTGGCGCGATAATATATAAGAAAATGAGTACATAAGTTAGATTAACACGTTTGATTGAATGCTTCACTTTTGCATTCTGAAAAGCAATATAGTTCTTTTTCTATCTAACATCTAGATGCTTCGTGCCTGTTTTTATTTTTGATTTTAATAAATTGCGTTTCACCAAGCAAAACTATACGCACGGCGTACTTGTTTAGGGTAGTTGTTGATGCTCTACGTGGAAAAACCAGTTATTGGGAAACTGACAGATCATCATTCAACAACTTCTCTCTCTTTCTCTCTCATTTGAATTTTAACACACAAAATGACGTAACTGGTAACGACTCTATCGTATCGTCCTTGAAAATTAATCTTAAGGCGCGTTCACAATAATCGACTTTGTCGCTCGGGTAGAGGCTACTCGGATGCACGCCGCGTAATGCGATCCACAGTCTAGTATACGAGCTCCCTTGAGATTTAACTTTACGACTCATGCATACGAAAAGCATTACTCGAACAAAGGGTCTGCGTAGTGTGGACTCGCCTTTACGTCGTGCTTCAGCGACTCGCATGATATTGCAAGGAGAAAAAAAAACGATGCATGATCATCAGCCTCATCATTATCGTGATCCATTGTATATAGGGTAATTATGGAAAGATTTGGATGATTCATTATTTTGAAGAAAAAGAAATTCGTCCAAGCTTTTAGCGCAAATTTGGAAGATCGACAGGTCGCTAGAATTCTCTGGTCAGCCATTCATCTGCGATGATCGCTTTGAGCTTTTTCCTTCTCTTTTTTTTTCGGACTTGACCTTTCACTGCACAACGGCGATGTTTATATTCGCTGATGACACAAGATATGTTTTGACATCCGAGAAAATGAATCTGGTTCATTTGACGAGTGCGAGAGAGAGAGAGAGAGAGAGAGAGAGAGAGAGAGAGAGAGAGAGAGATTGCCAGAAGGAAAAATAAAAAAGTGTCTCGTCATGCTTCATCGACGTCGACGTCGTCTTCGTCCGTTTCGCTGTCATTACGAGTATTTCATTCGAAAAGTCTCTCTCTCTCTCTCTCTCTCTCTCTCTCTCTCTCTCTCTCTCTGTTACTAAGAGGAGCGTTTGAGCTTACTCGACGTCCTGTCACGCCCACGTCAAATAACAGACTATTTTTTCGGTGACGATCGACCGTGATATACCATATTTCACATACGTGTATTAAGAGAGTCTACGAATTTTGTCAAATTTGCAAAGATTAACGTACTCGATGTTAATAATTTCGATATTGGCAAAAAAACGCTCATAACGGCTTTTACTCATTTCAGAATTTTCATCCTTATATGTGGTCCCTTTTTTGCACACCTTATGTACGTACTGTATATATGTATATGTTCTCCCGGTACACGATACCGATAAAAATTTTGAAATCTTGTTACCTGGGACTGTTTCATAAAGTAATTTTATGTTTCAGGCGTATTCTGAGAAAATGAAAGACGACTTGGACGATGATGAATGTGGAGCCTCCTCCACAGCCTGTTTGCCAGAGAGTACAACCACTTACGGGTAAGATAAAAAATTGTTGTATTACCTTTTTTTATAGCCCGTGATAATCATTTATCGATAATTCTTTATTATTTATCGCGTGCGGCAACTTACTTATAGAAAATATAGCGGTAAAAGTAGATTGCTTTATTGTCGAGAATCTTTGGAAAAATTGCGTGTCTTTATATCGTCTCCCGTCCGCCCTTGTTTCTTTTGCTCTTCGCGAAGAGACGTGTTGATCAACCGTATTAACCGGACGAAGATGCGATGAAAATACTTCGGAAACGGTCTGGTCGACTTTATCTCAAAGGGCTGTGATATTTTATGAATTTCTTTCTTACGTCTCGGCGTGGCAGTTACAAGGGATCCAGACGATAATATTGCGTGTCGATCGAAAACGATTGGAACGGCCTAAAAACGAAGAAAAAAGCAACGACAAACAGTTCCGAAAAATAATTAGCGTCTTATTTGCGCAGGAAGATTTTGAATTTCTCTACCAATCGCTGTAGAGTTCCGATGTGACGCACCTGACCGTTCATATATACATATATGCCAACCATGCAGACAATATCGGAGTGGTCAGACGTAAAAATTCCTAGACTCGAATCGTATTCCACGTATTTGTCATAAAAGCCGTTGGTCGTTAACGAAAATTATTGAAAATTCTTATCGAGTGGAAATGACGGGTTTCGTTGGAATCGCCGAAAATCTCCTTATAACGTTTCGCCCCAACGAACGGAACAACAAGATTTTACGTGGGATCAAGTGGGATTTTTTCACTTCACTTTTTATTCTCTCTTGCTCACTTTCCTCTTGGCACTCCCTTTCTCTCTCATCATGAAAATCTTATAGTTTTGAGAGCATTTTAAAAGCGCGCCACTTACTCTACGAGATTAATTGCCATCGCTTCCAAACGATTAATCAGAGGCCGAACGCGGCACTTTGCGAGCGTCTTAATTAATTTACTTTCATGTCTCTAAGTGAATGGGCTCGTATAAGGACGTGCTGGGCCGACGCGCACCCGACGCACGAATGTTTGATCGATGCAGTCGGCCCACCCGATGCAGTTTCGAATTATTTAACGAACCGCCAAAGAGCCACATACGCACGATCATCCCTTTGAGAAACACCGCACAGTCAAAGAATGAGAGGGTGGAGAGGGGGGACAGAGAAATCTTACGTCCTCATATTCCCGAAAATTTTCTTCATTGGGTACGGAGCCACTTAGTTTATCATAAATTTCGATAACAGACAAAAAACTTAATTTAAAATACCGAAAATGCCTTTCAATATATAATTCGTTAGATAGTTAATCGGAAAATCTGTTCGGATGAATTTTCACTTTCGATCGCAAAAACTCTTATCCGATATCGTTAGATCGTTATTTAATGTCATTTGACGTTTCCAGTATCGGCAAATATTATCACGCAATTTTACCATACATTCCGTCGACATTGCAGCGTCCCCGATGTACTGTTGTCTCCACTGTCCTCCGTTGCGGTGACTGTGCTAGGTCAAGGTCGCCACTGATCATCCGGTTATAATTAAAGACTTGTCGTGAGTAAGCCAGTGAAATTTCCACGCGCAAATACGAGCTCCAATTAAATTACAGGCTTACTCGTCGGTGAATACTGTCCGTCCGGTGCTCGTTCTCAACGTGTTAAGATTCCCTGTAGATATTCGTCAGTCGCTATACGCAGCTGTCGAGAAAGAGACTTCTCGACGTAACAGCTCCTCGTCGATGTAACGTACACATTAAAAGCATTTCAGACATACTCTATATGACATGACAAAATATAATGAAACATTGGCCAGACACTTATCGCTACTCCGCATGGCTTCTCAAGAGGACGGGTACTTCGGTGCATATTTGGTGGGGGCGAATAAGACTCGCCCTCTGGTGGGGAATCGGGCGTCTCGACGTAGGGATATACAGGCTAGCAGAAAGGTTAGAGTGGGGGAAATCTCCGGCCGCCAGTTCGTGGCGGACCGGCGACGGGAGTGTACGTTACGAGGCATCGCGTGCTGCTCCGAGTCCTCCGTAACATTTACGCGATACTCGACCAAGTCTCATGATCACCTATCGCGACTATGTTATAGTGCTAGTTGTTGTTGGTACTCTTGCCCAATTTGTATGAAAAATTCCTTCTCCACCAGCAGCATCTGTGTTGATTGTCATTTTATCACGTTATTATGTCTCGGTATAGATGTACACCATATTCACTCGTGTACATTTCAACGCACAGAAAGGTTAGGTCTCTTAGCTAAATGACGCTCTTTTACCTGTAGATATACATGTATATGTGTGCATAATGATACAGTGACAGTACTTTGACATAACCTTGAAACCTCCGTAGGAATTCTCTACCGAAGCTGCGTATTACACGAGTGGGTATTGCAGTAGTAAATATCGAGAGGAGCGTCGCGACTCTTCACGACGGAGGACGATTCGGGGCATTGAAATCTGTCTCAAGTGTTTTTCGAGCGGTGTTGTCGTCTCGCGGTCGTTTGCTCTTGTGACGTAAAGAGACAAGCCGAGACTCGCGGAGCAAGGCCAGATAGAAGAAATCGGTCGAGATTTATGTCTGCAGACATTAATAACAGATGGATTAAAATAAATCGACGATTGTAAATCTCTTAAAGTTGGTCTACGATAGAGAGTCACGTGCGTAAGAGTGGGGACGCCGCACAAGGGTTATTCGAATTTATTGCCATCTGGTCGAGACTATAATCTAGGATACAGTGTCAAGGCCACGTTCCCGTCAACCTGTGCGACTTGC
Organism: Cephus cinctus; assembly: GCF_000341935.2. NCBI lineage: Eukaryota > Metazoa > Arthropoda > Insecta > Hymenoptera > Cephidae > Cephus > Cephus cinctus. The sequence continues at coordinate 621,658 of NW_014333290.1, read as the reverse complement.
ACGCGCTGGAGTATGTGTCTCTCTGGCTTCCAATGAGACAAGAATTCTCGTGCGTCTCAAGTCTTTGTTCGTAAGATGCTGTCGAGTGCGTTTACACGGTAACGGTAATGTGACTGGTTACAGCATTTCTGGTGATATGACGAAAATATATGTGTTTTGACGCGTCTGCTGATTTGTCAGCTGTTCCCAGCCGGATCTTGGCAATGGTTTCTGCGCAGTAAAATCGCACGAAACAGTAGGTTGACACGTCAAACTGAACGATGAAGTCGAGCATGTACGAGAGCTCTTCTGTCTTCTGTCGAAAAATCAAATGGAACGACACAGCTGCGCCAAGAGCATGGTTGTGGTACTGATGGACTGACGTGATATCGTTGCAATTGCATTTCATAATAAGAATAATATTGCAGGCGCGGTTCGCTGAAATTCTGAATAACAGATTTGGTGTTTTGTCGCGCGATGGAAATCGGTCTTGTGATTCAGCCTCGCATCGGCGACTGTATCTTGTGCTCAGAGAGAGAGAGAGAGAGAAAGAGAAAAAGATAGAGGAACTTGAACGTAAAGTCCCCTTCGCTTATAAAAGTAAAAACAGCTGGCAGATTGTAGTATCTCGTTTGGTCGCTGGGTAAGCACGAATCCATGACTTTTTCATTAGAGGAAACAATTTCGCGGTCGGCGAGGACGAACTCTGAATTGAATGGATAATATTTGATGATTCGCCGACTTCCTCTACCACGATAAAACGGTCTTATCTCTCCTCAGACGCGATTAAGTGCGTAGATTATGCACAAGGCTAATTTTAACGTGACAAACAAGGTGAAATAAATACGATAAACTCTTCTCCAAAATGGCCGCTATGGGCACATTTATCGTTACTATATCTGAAATGAACATCCATTCGATGCACCGTGTTTTGGCGTGTATGTGTTTATCGACCAGTGTTATCCTGGTAGATTAAATTATGTGGTCCCAACATCAGCAACCGTGTATGGGGGGTGCTGTAACCCCCCAACATCCTCATTATCAAAATCTTCGTCCTGCGCATCACGTGGATAATCATTTGCAACAACGACAGCAGCAGCAACAACAGGGTACTCATTCGCATCATCGTCATGTCACAATAGACACGGCGGTTTCAAGGTCAGTTTTCTTTATCATTACTCTTGGATCGACGTCATCGTTTCCTTCGTCATTTATACTTGTATGGATGTCGGTATTGTTATCAACCTATACATGTTTTGTTGAATATTTTTTTCTGTTATTCGCGTTAGTTGACTGGGTATCATCGGTTACGATTTATTAATCGGAATGTGCACCGTTTCTAAATATGGGTCTATTAATTTACCCTTGTCGAATTATGTGGACGGCATCAGGGCCAGATCATGGATTTGACCATAACAAGGTCAGCAGACCTTACGTCACTGGCCAGATTCACGGTTCGCAAGTACATCGAGTCAACCTGGCGGTGTCGATCGAATATCGATCGATTCACTATCCCAATGTTGGGAGAATTCATTTTTTTGGATTTTTCATATCCATTGACAAATTGCCCTAGTCTGTTGAAATTTGCTCTATATTACACGATTATTGATGTTACGTGATTTTTTAAAAATACTCATACGTATTAACAATCGATAATTGTCCTTTGAAAAAATTGAATTAGGTTTTTTTTTCGAATTGTCATTGTCCCTCTGTTGTGTTTTACGTTGCTATAGTAAATTTTTCATACAAAATACACGAACACCCAACACGATAGTCTCATCCGTTACAGAGTCCGACCACGATATTAAACATTCTAGCGTGGATTATAGATTCATTTGAATTGCGAATAACAGATGGCGATGGCCGTGAGAGACTATTTTATGAGGATAGACATAATAACATTAACGATTCCTTCGTTGGGTAGACAAATCAATTTAATTTGCATACATACGTATACTATGGAGAAAACTCAATAGTATCATGAGGAACACGGGTTCTGTACTCACACTGAAAATCTCATTAATTCCTACCGGAAATCTCATTTCAACTTCCATACTCCATTACGTACTTTCGTCTCACACCCGTGAACTTTGCTCTCTCGATCACGTCACGCAATCAAAAATTCACTCTTGTCAATTTTATTTCGAGCTTCTTTCATTCGTCTACCATCATTACCATAGACTATTAAAAAAAAAAAAAAATGAATTCTAGGGGATATCGTTACATTGAAAGTTGTAGGAAGATGGCCCTTCCAATTATCCTTCCCGCTTGAACGAACTATAGGTATACAATTAGTACGGATTTGATATGTTTGTTCAGTTCCATTAAACTATTTACGTATGTATATATAGACCTGTCATATAACAACATATGACAATGTTGAAGCCTAATGCTTTTTTTTTTGGATCCAAAAAATTGAACTGAGGGTGAGTAGTATCTTTTAGTTAGTCGGGTGCCGGTTTACCGTACGAAAATCCTTGTAGGACAACGTGATTGGTCGACTTACATATGAACTCTTGAAATTAAGGCAGAAGCAGAGCCAACGTCAAGATTTAAGAGATTCACAAGTGATAACGTTAGCTTGGTAACTCATGGACTCCATCGGCGTAAAACTCCGTCTTTAATTGTATAAAATTTTTTTAATGAAGGTTATTTTTGGGTTCTAATTATTCAAATTAAAAAATTTGGCACTTAAATCTTTTCTACCAAATTAAATTTCCGAAAAAACGACGAAGCAAGTCAAGTAGTGGCAGCAGTGAAGTAATTTATACGTGCATCTGAATAAGATTAAGATCAAGGCCGTATCTAATAAGTATTCCTTATCATAAAGGATCACCAGCTATTGATTGAAAAACAACAGAAAAGGTCATGTTGCATGAAATTGATCGTTACTAACAAATGTCTTACGTGAAATGGTATTATCCGTTAATGATATTTGGAAGAGGCCGTGTTTTGATGCTTCTGAAATTATTTAACAGCATGATAACAAATTTTTTTTTTAATCTCAAATAAAATGTAATAATTATTTACGTTCGTATATCGTACCTACATGAAGTCTGAATAGCTAATATTGTTCAGATATTTTTTTTTATAGTATCAGATAAAATGAAACAAATTTTCTCCAAATGCGATACGCATAAGGGCTCGTTATTCGATGCCCGCTAAAAGAAGATCTAATTTGCTAATTGGCGACTATCAAAAAATTACACGTTGATTAAACTTTTACCGGACATACCTAACGAGAAGTCAAATTTTCATCAATCATCTTTAGTGTGCAATTTTATATTTGATTTTCCGAAAAATTGATCGGCGACCAAATGTTTTTAATAAGTCAGCCAATTACCAGCTAGCGACGACCAGTTTTTTAATGGAAAAAGCAAAAACTTTAATAAGCCGAATTTGTAATGCTAACTTCACATAGGTTTTTATGATGTGGCTTCGAGATACAGTTAACTTGCTAGACAGGTTGGCGACTTGGGCACTCGGCTGTCCTGCCCCCGGGGGTCCATCCAACTTCGCAAATTCAATTTGACGTTACGCAACGCATAGTAAATAACGAGATACCCACTACGAGCCCGAATGGACCAGAACCCGCGAACGGTATTGGCTTCATCTATATATCATTCTTGAGGGCTTCTTGGCATCGTTTGCGTCCTACTTCATGCTCGTCTCTATACGCATTTTCCATATTTTTCTGATTCTTCTTTTTTTTTTTTTTCACGAGAATCATCAATATCGGCCGCATGTTAATATACATACATCGGAAACGATTTCGTGGCCGAGGCAGAATTCTCTTTTACATTCTTACATCGAACAACGAAATCATGCAGTCTTATGAATTTAATATATCGATACTGAAGCTCATTCTCATAGAAATTACTCGCGTTTTTCGTTGTACGGTTATTAGGAAAGAGAAGAAAGTTATCGCATATATATCTGCTACATGAACTTAATAGTTAGAAGTCTCTACGTGCGTTCTCATTGCGGGTAAACAATTTGCCCCTCGTAAATGTCTCACGAATGAAATCTCAAATGGTTCCGAAAAAGTTGATCTGCATGGACGTTTCGATAAAATTTGACAAATCTTCAACCATACGGCTGAAAGTTTCAGGCAAGTTCAGCTCAGATCTCAGAAACGGGTAACTCAAGTCTTTGAAGAAGTACGGTCAAAATCATGCAGTATAAATAATAGTAATATTGTCAAACGAGGATCCTACCGAAGTTGCATCAAGAAGCACAAACGGGTCTCGTCGCCTCTATGCACGCTGTGTTTAAGATCGTATGCGCTACAAGTCTGCGAGCATACACCGCGCGGCGCATTAGACCTAACCAGAGGACCGAACTTGTAGTTAATTCGAAAGAATTACTCGATTAGGATCAAACGACCCGCGCAAGACTATCCTGAGATGTTTGTGAATTGACGAATTTTCACTTGAATCTGTAAGACAGGTCACGCTGTGTAGATATTGAATTAGCTCGATTACGTACGCGATGCTATGGAAAATTAAAAGTGCGATTGACAATGAGATTTTGGTTAATATTAATTTATTGGATTATCTGTATTTCTTGTGATTGGATGATACCGTGAATATACACTTTATACGCCTCATATATAGATAAATCATTATTCAAATCATCTCTAAAGTTCCTTATCTAATGACACTTCAAACGAAGTGAATAATTAATATATTAACACATTAGTCTCCCGCACTATCCCGTTTTTAACAAGTTTATATGAGTCACGCTCCCAGGTTTACCGTAGCGAAAGATACATATAGGCATAATTTCTAATCTCATTACGACCAATACGAAATTTAATTGATACATCCAGTGTCGTTAGCATGATTTATTGCGTATGACAGATACTTAAATGAAAATCATTAATTTCACTCCGAATGGTTATACATTTTATGCGGGAAATTGTCATTCATATATGTATATACTATATATGTATATCCTATATATGTATATCGATCCAAAACAGAAGAAGCCGATGGTCTATTGAAATTATTTTAAAAATTTCCATTTAGCTTATTCCGACAAGACACGTGTCTAAAGCACAGCCTGCTACGATCGGTAGAAATAAAATTGTCCGTTCGCAATCCGTTCCAATAGTCTTTCAATATGACCTAAAATCATTGTCGCTATGCAATTATTTATGATTATTATACCTTATACACCATGCGACGTAACTACTTTATCCAGACCCTGCACAGACCACTGTGGTGTACTGTTGAGGAAGGTCCAGAAAATTGCCAGATGGTTGTCTGGTCAGTCAATCCCTTGCCCCTCCCACTGAAGACCATTACTGAATCTATCGACAATCGATTGGCTGGCCTCAATCGTTTCTCCTATAGTGTCTCTCGGTCGTCTGACATCTACGTTTGCGTTTGACTTGAACCTTCCGATAGTAATTGACAATAGTTTCTGAACTATCCCCTATGCGGTATGCGTGACGTACGAGCACAGTGCATCCAGTGCAATCCTATGCGATCGCCTAGGGTTCCCCGTGGAGTATATACTTGATCTGTAATTGTTGTACCCGTCATAGATATCTGATAAGGATATTTAAATAATTTTCTGTCAGACTAGTTTGCGCTCGGTTAAAAATTTTTCGAGCCGTTATCATTATGGCATTGGAGTAATTGTCGAGCCGTTAATTGGCGTACAAGCTATTGTTTTTAGCGGGCACTGGTCGAACTTAATTATACGCGTGTTACCTTACTACACCGTCTTTTAAACCCGTTAGTGGGGCAACTGAGTTATCGGCCGTCAGACCAATCCTTCTTCTGCCAATCGGCCAGGTGAAAGGAGCAACGGACGAATCCAGTCTCCGGCTCTTTTATGTTCTCGCATATTTATTAAATCGCCCGCTTGGCTGCGCCAAGTCTGGCAACTTACGAGAGGTCGTCGTTAATTATTCGATTTTTTCTTAACGCTCGCAAACGTTTATCGCGTTAATGAGAAATTGAATTATCATCTTGTTGCTCTTCGATTTGACGGTGCATCGTCGGAATGAAGACGCTTAAGATGCTTAATCGTTCCTCTCACTACGAATACGCTGTTAAATGCTTGACTGATATTTCGAAAAATTTTTGTTCCCATAGAACGATCCGAACTGTTTTAAATAACGCATAAAGCACCCTGGAGCCCTCGCGCCTTTTCGGCCCTGGGCTCACACACACCGCTTTCGACTGCTAGCTTCAGCTTCATTGATTCGAACATTCCCAGGGTGCTATTGATATGGCATATTTCCGGTAAAAGGGTTCACCAGCTGGCAAAGTGTTTGTGTCGTTGGACATAATATTTCGTGAGTATGACAAAAATTATGTCCGAGGTAAAAAAAATTTTCTTTTAAACTTTTTCGAGTTTTTTTTTTTTTTTTTTTTTAATTTTCAGCCGTTGGAAAGTTTTTGGCAATATACTTAATATTGTTTGCGCGGCACCGTACCCATACGTACTTACGCTTGATATTCGAAAAATCACAGCTTTGTAGGTTATCGCTTTGGGAATTGCGATAATAATTTTTTTTATAACGTTATTACTTAGTATTACTTGGTATAGACTTTTTTCGCTTCATTGTTCTTCTCGTGCGAATAATAATACTCGACTACCTGATAAGGCATTATCCAGAACGTGTTGAAACTCATTTCTCAGATAGACTTTTCGCAATAACACATCGCACACATACGTCTATTCCACATTCTCACGCGAGGCAGACCTTGGGTCTCTATACGATTGATAACGTCTCATATTGAACCATTGTCTGTAACAGTGCTACCAAGGTAAATTCGCCTCAATCGTACTGTGACATTTTATATGAGCACGACTTGTGTCCCTTTGGCTACAAACATCGCCATGTGCGATCGAACAGTACCAGTTGTCGCCCATACGCTTATTTATGCGTCTACTCGATCCTGACTATACGTATACGAGTATCTTCCGAACACGTGTAATATCGACTTGTGTTCCTCCTGGTATCCCGAGAAAAGCACATTTTCTCTACATGCAAAGTGGCGCATTATTTAAAAAAATAAAATAAAAAAAATTTAAAAAAATAAAAAAAAAAGAGGTAAGAAAAAACAGTGTGTGCAATTTTCCAATGCACACTGTGTCCTGAGACAATGCATTGCATGCAGATGACTACATGTGGTATAACAAAAATTTTATATAGTATATATATACGTATTTAATAACACACGCATAATATTCTCGAGTCTATATATTCCATTTGTTGTCTGCTTATCACTCTATCTACTCTCGCCACTCTGGGGATTTCCTTGTAAACATAATTCGAGCCTCCGTTCGACTTCCGTAACGCGATACAGTATGTAATTTGAAATTTTCGCGATGCATCGTGCGTCATATGAAATTTTTTTCTTTTTTTTTTGCGACACCAAAGTTCCGCAAGACTTTGCCAGAAGTTCACGTACTTTCTCGTAGCGCTTAACGTCACGAGCCTCTGAATTTTATCTTAAACTTTTTCTTTTTTTCATTACTACATGCATTTGCACGAGGCTAATGAATGTGCGCAAGGGAGATCGAAAATTGCGTTGACGCTCTTGCGCCGAGCATTCAAGTTCGCTGTGCGTCAACGTATGAATTTACGTTTCCGAGCGACGAAGATCCCGAATGACTTCTGCATGGAAATAGCAAGGTCGAAGAAATATGAGCGATTGTTTGACCAGCGTACTTATGTGGGAGGTATCATACGGCGAAACGTCCTGACGCTCGAATTAATCAGGGACAGGTGATTCTTTAAATAATTTCAGCGAACGGGTGGTCATTCGACGTTGCAGTATATTGTGTACGAGAATAATATACAATCCTAGTGTCTATTCACGTGTGGTTTACGAGACACGATTTTAAACGTTCTACGTATTTTACGAAACTTTTCGAAAGCTAGAGGCGCCCTTCGAGGGTGAAAGTGGAGTTCATCCCTTCCGAGAGTCCGAACCTGGGATATGTTTAATTTGAAGACCTATCCACCCGGGTCTTGCGAAAAAGTCAGAGACAAAGACTCTGAGGTGGTCACTCTCACCTCACTCACTCTCAGGTGGGTATAACCTAAACAGAGTGAAACCACATGCCTGGCTTTTTTCTCTAAAACCCAGGTCAAGCCAGTGCACACATACCCCAGACCGGATATCTTCGTCGGAACAGCGACAAAGTGCCTCGTCGACGCGATTTTGTTGTTCGAGGGAGCCCCCTGCCCCCCTGTACGAGTAAAAAGGAACGAAAATTCCACGACGTCTCTTTCGAGCGTTATTCGCGTTACGCATGGCGAAGTGCGTATTACCATGGATCGTATTATTCGACAATGTGGATCCTACGCCGTGACAATGACGATTACGATTATTATTACATAACTTTGCCATTGGGTTATCATAACGACAATTGCGTTAGACGGTACTGCAGTCGCTTCGTTTTCTAAACACGTTACAGGGCCCCTCGTGAATGGGCGTAAGGATGAATGGGGCCTCAAGGTGTACGCGATTCACGTACGTCACGCATCCTACGTGCGAACGTGATTGAAGTGCGTTCGTACAAGGGGCACGAGTACCTGTTAGAAATTCGCAGGTTTCAGTCGGCGATCTTACGTACTACATCGAGTCAGAACTTCCTTAATGGCCGTGGGAAGAAACGTGTTGCGCTTCTTCGTGAAAATTATTTTGTCCCCCGGTACACTTATTAGAGTAGCTAGAGCAACAGTGGTAGTGTTATTACTAGTAGGGTATAGTAACTCGACGAAATGTGTATGCACAATATCTGAACGTGGTATGATATTGTACAATTTCACTTTATTGATACTCCTGTATCTATACGTAACACTTGCACGCGCTGAAAGCAGCGTGCTTTCGTCGATGAAGTTTTCGTCATTGAAAAAGTCCATGTGTTCAAGGTTGCCACGCGCGGGGATTTTAAGGATGTCGAAAGAGGGGGAGGGGGTCGCGTTATTGAGACGTTTAAATGGGGATTTGCTATATTTTGGTGTTTATAAAATCCTTACTACTGACATTGTTGTTGTGCCAGTATTATAGTGTACTGGCCTTATAAAGTTTCATTGTGAACGGTGCAGAGACTTTAGAATTTCTATAGTGTATCCAGTGGAACTAACTAATGGATATAGGTATTGTGACGTGATTTTTCGACTCCCGGTCACTACTTGCCTGACGCTTACTCCGTCTCTCTCTACCTTAACCCGTCAGCCTAAGCAGCCGTACATTTTCATACCGGCTCGTCGGCTTCCGATGAGAAATGAATTGGCTGCCGACCGCCTGGCACGTGGACGCATGGAGGAAGGGTGGACGGCCGAAGGTGACGTAGGTTAGTTCTCAGGTTTTCGTTCTCTGCGTCGAGTTAAAGAAAATACGTTTCGAGGTATACCTATATGTACTGTATAGTTTTCCTATTGTGCGATTAAATTAACGCTCCTTGCGCAGCGCACCGGCTATACGTACTTGTAGTAGCCGCTGATTTTAACCTTGCGTGTTTACGAGTCTCTCTGAGGAAGTTGACGTTTACATTGAACCAGCACCGGGAACATTTCTTCGGGAGTAATGTGGGATTAAACGCGTAACGACGGTGCGCGCGAGATTAATGTTTGAACGAAGATTTCCTGTATGAGAAAAAGTAAAGGTTAAAGTCTAAGGTTCTGAGAGCTGTGTTGATAGCCATTTTTTATTCTGTTTATATTGGAGGTATCCTTTTGTGATGTTTTTTTTTCTTTTTTTTTTTTTGTCCATATTACCGAACAATTTAAAAAGCAACAATACTTATCGATTGGAATGAAACAGAAGATTTCTTGAATTATCAAGCCTCAAGTTATTTACGTGACACGAATATGAGTGAGGTGCGATATTGGCAATTAAACGTGCATCGGATTATAGTAATTACATATAATCATAAAATAATTCATGAATTTTGATGCCGTGGTACAGAGACGTTAGTGTGGCGAAAAATCATAGTTGCTTATTTATTGACAGGTACAAATGTACTTATTTATATATATCTATGCATATTTATATATACTGTAACGAATGAAGAAATGTAAGATGTAGATACTCTAAGGTAGGTCACGATCTTTCGCTTACAATTGACTCTATACTCTTTCCGAGTTTCCCGGGACTACCCAATACGAAACAAACTATACTTCATGAAATGCCGGATGGCCGCCAGACGCATTGTTGCGTCACGGTACCTAAAGGAACTACCCCGAATATTTAAAAAGATGTCCGACTAGCAGGAACGAAGGAAAAGGTGTGGTAGAGGGGCTGGGTCGACGCTGATGATAAAGAAAGGAAAGATGGAGGATAGTGAGAAGAAGTCAGATTGGGAATCCATGAAATTCAGTAACAGAAAACATAACACATTGGCCCTTTTATTTTGGGACTTCAAATAAAATAGAATTAACAATTGAACAGTTTCGAGAATCAAATAAATATCACGCGAGACAAGGTTCTCTTCGGGAGACGCGAAACAAAGTAAAGGCAAAATAGACAATCACGCGGTACTAGATCCTCTACGGGACAGGTTAACAATATTCGCGATAGAATAGATAATTACTATAAACGCTACACAAGATTCGAGAGAACGTGAAAACAGGAAATATATATTTTAAACAAACGAAAAGACAATACGTGGACTCACGAGAGGAACACGGATTCATTCAGCAGTTTTCCAGGGTCACGGAGGCATCAGTCTAAACTCAATAATACATTTCGAAAATATAGAAATTAATAACGGAAGGCACGGAATCTTTTCCTTGCTGGCGAAAGGCGAACATCTAGACCGAAACTGGGAGGAATAAACGAAACAGATCTAGACGTGCCAATGCACGGGAGCCAAGATAGAAAAGATTTCGCCCTTTAGACAAAAGTGCTTACTTAAGCATTAGAATTCGATACCAATGCGAGACAACTACTTTATCGCGACCGGCCAAGATGACTAACGAAGAACGAATGTCGGCACGCTAGCGAGATCGCTACCGTAACGGTCCTAGACTATAAAGTAGTGCCTTTTTCGGGCAACCATCGTCGCGGGCGAACTACTCACTAGCATTGCTAAGCACAATTATGGAAGTATACCACTGGACTCAAAATATGTATAAACTATACGAATTTACTTTAAAAGCGACATATCGCCAATAACCCTTTACGAGAAGGACGCGATAGACTCGATAAATAATTGCCGAAGCCTCTTCGTGATCGCCGCTATACGATACACGGGAGGTCGGTCAAAGCTTAAAGAAGCAAATCCCGTTCGCAGTCTAAACCGGCGCTATGACGTCACGTCTAATCGGTTGACCCGGGATCTTCGAAGTTGTCACTGGTTCGCTGCCGTAGCTTCAGGGTGTCCAGGTTGCTCGGGTGGTGATCTGCGTCCGGACCAGGTCGGGACGGCTATGTGGCGGAGTTCACGAAATCTCACGCCGGGGTAGCTCCTGCTCCCCATCCTCTTCGGTACCGTAGATGCTCCCCCTTCGGGACATCGGTACCGGCCGTAACGAGAAGAACGAAACGGTCCATGGCGATACTTTCCTCAATACCCGCGACCCCCTACTCAATTCGGGAGTCGTCGGCGGCGGGGTGGATGCGTCTATTGATTTTGGATCGTCCTCCACTATCCCAGCTGTAGCCTTGTGGTGATTCACCTCCAGCGACGTGAAGACATTGGATGTTGTGGCCAGATTCGTAACGCATGAAATGGTTTTGCAAAAGAAATTAACCTAATGTTCGATATTTGTAATAATTGTGACCTTGGAGTTCTTGGCCGGTAATTTGCGGAACGCGATATTAAAAGACGGCAATACGTGCCGAATGATAAAAACGACAGTCAATTTATTTCAGACTCATGACGTCACAATACACATATATTTATCTGAAATTTTTTTCTACGACCACCTTAAGTCGTACTATATAATTCATCTCGTAAATACATTACTCGATTCTCCTTGTCAATTCTCAGCCGAGTTTTTCCATCCATTTATTATTTAAACCACAGGGACTCTTAACTTTTAGATCTGTCGGCAAAGTCCCTTCCTGGGCTCGAGACGAACTTGAAAAACCCACGCAACACGTATGCTTAACAGACAAGTATAAATGTTTGGTTAAAAAAAAGGTACCACTATTTTTCAAATGAAAAAATACCGACAGTCTAAAGGTTAAGCTCGCGACGTATGTTGCCATCTTGTCGCACATAAATGGGACTCCAGCCAAAACACTTTCAAGCAAGTTGTCGGTACGTTAACGACTATATACGTAACACGCGGATTGTAAACGGCAGTCTGAGCGGGCAGTATTACCTATTCGGACAGTGACGTCAACCCGTATGAACTATACGGGAGCAGTCGAAGCAGTGTTGTGCAGTTCGTCTGGGAGCTACATTGAAAATACACGGAAGCCATTACGAGCCTTGTAATCTTTGGAACGGCTCGTACGATCGTTCTGCAATAAGTGTCTATGTTGCCTGACATTAGGATTTGACAGTGCTTTGAAAGCCGAGTGACGTTTTGGCGCTCTCACTCGAAGCCTCCCCTCCCGAACGTCACTACGTTGTTGACAATTTCGTTGTCTTTGCAAGCGTCGGGTCTTAATTCTCACGGTGAAAGATTCCGAGGTTACGTTCGTGTTTACCCCAGTCATTGGGTGGCAGCGTCTCGGCCGAATGTCCTTGGATAATTCGACCGAGTATAAGCAAACATTTACTTGGTCACGTCAGACGCTATTTTCGCGCCAGCGTCGATTCCTTTTGCCTGGTGCATCACGAGTGCGGAGACTCTCGTTATCCCAGTACGCAGCAGTGCCGAGGCGCTGTATACCTGGCCGAGTGCGCTGCACGTAACAGGAAGTTAGAAATTGTTCTTTCAATCTTCTATATTTTATTAACGATAATGCCGGGTACTATAAACGTCACGAGTGAGCACGATCATTTTCTTATGTTGGTACCATTAGCCGGATCAGCTGCTGATACTCGTATACCCATTTCCATAGCCATTATTGTTCATTACTATTCATTACCAAATTAACTCGACTTCGCTCTAATCGTGTATACGTGTATTCATTGCACGTGCTTTGACTATGGTCATAGAGAGGCGTACGTCGTCCTTGAATTGGCTGTTAAGGTATAACGCCGACGCCCGGCGCCGGTTTCTATTACCCTTGGAAAATCCTATCTGCTGTGCGCGAACGGTGCATCTTTATCTAGCTTATTTACAAATGGGCAAGCGAGATTTACTTCGGTGGATATACTCTTTCCTCTTCTTTTTTTTATCGTACGTCGATTATTTAAGAAAATATGAAATATTTTAATTTGCACGTCGGATTCGATTGCGAACGCGTGGGGGCGCGCACTGGCGTCCGGGATGGCTGATGCCGACGCGTTGTTATTTGCCACACGCTACTACCACTCTGTTCCTCGTATATGCAACGACCTCGCTGTCCTCTACCTAGGACGTTGCGTTGCTCGAGCGACTATCTTAATTGCGTCATGCCCGCGGAACGTCGTAAACAAAAGCAAGAAAACATTTACTCGCTTTGAAAAATAATCTGTACGCGGACATCTGCATATTCTCTATGTTCACCACGATGGGTCTGTTCTCGGTACTGTACACTTGGCGGGGGGGTCTCGCTCGGATAGACCTGGATCCCCCCGAGGGATCGGGAGTCACCTCGATAGAAATAGTCATGCTTGTACGCAACTTCTTAGCCGGAGATATTTTTTAGGGATTTTTCTCTAAAAAAAAAGTACGTGTTAGTAAAAACACCCAGACAACACAGTGAAATGGAAATATTTCGGAATTTTGGGAAACTTTTCCATACTGTCGTATGGAAATGAATTATGCGCGTATACAATGTCGTTTGGGAAACGTCCACATTGAATTAGCCGAAGGAGCTACTGAAATCAAAGGCGCGAGGCCACCTTGCTCGGACGGCTGATCGAACAACCGCAAGAGTTCGGACGTGCATTGGAGGACACGTGAGAATCTATGGTAACTATTCATACCGTTTCAGAAGCTTAGCCTTTGTTATTTCGGTCGAAAGTCACGTGCAGGGCCAAAGGTATAAGACGTATAGGCTTATTGCTCTACAAATGAAAATGATACAATGTTTGTTATCTTTGCGTATTGGCAATTTCAATGCATTTGAGAAAAACATTGCCGGAATTATAGACACTGGGTGCAGTACCCTCACGGCATTTCTTTTTTAAAATACGTATATCGCGACAGGTACTCATGATTTATAGTACTATCAGTCAATTTTACGGCGGTAGTCGCGACGCCGGCTGTCGTGGCTCTCGATTTACATAAAATGAGATCCCAAAAATATCGAGAGACCAAAAGTATGAGCATAACTGCTATTGTCAGTCAATCGCATATTCCATCACACAGAGCAACCACATAAATGCGCGTGTAACCGCCAGTATGCCGGAATATTTTTTAATTGCCGAGCAATTAAAAAATAGGGAGACCCTAAAATTACACCATTCCCATATTGTTCTCTCCGTGTCGTGTAGCGGACCTTGTACGCGAGAAAACGTCCAAAGACCGGATGTATATTTTACCAGTGCTAATGCATACGAACAATTCTCAGATCCTTTTCCGGTATGCCGTTTACGGTTGGCACGCTGTAATTTGGTATTCTCCAGGGTTCACATTTTTCGAGGATGTCCGAGTGCTCAGCGATTAAGGATTCGTTCACTCGGTATACTCGTTGCATACGATACCTCGAGCTGTCCACCTACCTCCACTGGCTTTCATCGAAATTCTTTTATAAGGATGTACATTGACGTAATTTATTAAAATAAAACTTATGCCTTTTTTGGATTCAAAGTCATTACGAAATGACTTTTACTAATACCCAACTTGTACAGGGTGTCTCAAAATTCGCACACACCGACCATGCTTGGTCAGATTAAAAGACAAGTTCAGAAGCAAATGTGGTATGCGGCATTTAGCTTACATCGCACAAAAATTCAAAGTTGATAAATCACGTGCTAACAGCGAGCGTTAGTGCATTGAACTTGGTCAACATTGGGATGAGTACCTGGGTCCATTGGAAGAGGATAGATCATACAAAGGGAGCACCTGCGTCGCACCATATCTGCTAGACCTCACTCAGACTTACCTTAGAATGATCAAAGAGACATGGAACACGTCCCACATTAACAGTTAATGTCTATTACGACATTCCTACTAGACATTCCAAACATTCACAAGTGTTATCACCGTCACTTCCCTTAGACTCTACGTGATGACTTTTCTACGATCATGCGTCAATGGCATGATTGCGATAGGCCAAGCTTGCAGACGATAAGTCAGACTTGGCCTCGCATAACAAACCCATTGGCGTAGTCACACGACAAATTTACATAAGAAATTCCTTGAAATTTTCAATCATTCTCTTGCTCTCACCGATTACCAGTTTCTTCGTGATCTACCTACCACTTTTTAACTGTTCAATTTGGTACTCAAAAAATCATGTGAGTTTTGTGTTAATTAGCTAATTATATACATTTGTTTTTTACATAAGTACATCGTGCTTAGATACACCTTTTATGATGAATATGGCAATTGTTATGAAATTTGTCAATAACTTTATCCACTTCGTAATGGCATATTTTACTGCGAGTTGTGCGTAGTGCGTGTACGTGTCGCGTCTGAAAAATTTCAAACGCAGGATCCACTCCACCCTGCACCCACTGCAGGGTTAACCCATCCCTGTAACTTTTTTAATTTACCCTTCTATTTCACACGTCATTAATTGCTATTGCTATCAATCTTCCTATTGCTTTATCTATCCCGTTCTTGACTTTTCATGTGTTTCATTTATTTCTGAATTAGGTATCACGGAGACGTCAGCTATTCGTACATCCAGAAGCGTCACGCGTTAAATAACATTGGTACGATTGCTATACTGTTAAATCATCGTCTTCCGGTACTTTTCCAATTTTCTTCTTCATCTTCAATCTCTTTCCTCCTCCGTCGCTGCTTTTCCCACAGTCTGCCCATCAGCGCCGATCCATAGCACGACCTTCCACTGTGCGTATCGATTCATTCGCCCGAATGGAGACTGCCGTAATGTAGGAATCGTCTTTTGTAGAAATCGTTCAGTGTAGATGAAAAAATGGGGAGAAAAGACTGACGAAACGTTTCAATATATGTTCCTTTCGTTATTTCCTTTCTATTTTTATCTATTGATTATATGTAAATGGTAAAATTACTCTTAGCGATCTTATTGCGAAAGATGCGATTGGCTTCGCATGCGCGATATCCCAGTCAGCACTTGCAAGCACATTGTCGGTTTAACCTACGGCCATGTATTGGCAAGCTCGCCGAGCCAAGAAACTCAAACGCGCTTGAGACCTTTCGAGTCCTCCACCTATAACGATAAATAATAATTGTGCCTATGGATAACGTATTCTAAGAAAAACAAATTTACGCGCGAGTGTTGTAACGTATATTATTTCCAACTGTCAATATTGGTGTTGTACCAGTTCCCTCGAATGACGATTTTGGCCACTTAGCTCTTAGAGTGAACCAGGGTTCGGAACGGTAAAGGGATTGTTGTGTTACAGCAATAATAAAACGTTCTTTTCAGATAAACTTTTCTTCGTTTATTATACTTTGCGTCTCTATACGGTATCATCGATCGGTTCTATTACAATCAGTGTAATTCAAAATGTCGGAGGAATTGACTTGAGGATGTGGAAGCCAATACTGCCAGCTACGGAGGATGCGTGATTTGAGATTGCGGAAGCCAACACTTCCTGCTGCGGATGATGCGAGAGCGATCACTCTCTGCTAATTTGTCCACGGTAGCTAAACGCTGCGCTACTGGACTAACTTGCTGAAACGAAACTAGAACCACAGAGTCCTCAACGAACGGTGTGATCCCAAAATGGTTCTCTCTCGGATGAGAGAAGCTGGACATTAGATGCAGGATTCCGGATTCAGGATACAAGATGCAGGATACAAAAGTATATGTTGATGGCGAAGAAGACCCAATCCGCACAATCGACGGATTAATTATTTACCCGGTCCTACGTTTTTACATGCGAGTTGCCTTGGCCACCTAGTGGCGCGGCAGCGAACTAGTGCTCGCTCGGATACCCCGTGTCTGGTTAGGGACTCTTGTCACAGTGTACTGCGAATCACGTAAATAAATGTAAATCCACAAGATATTCGCATTCACCTAGATACTCGCAGTGCCGTTAAACGATCTTGATCTCGGACGATCTTTTATTTACGGGTATCCCCAGCATCTCCACTATCATTATTATGCGTCTTTTATCGTTTCTCATTAGGTTTGCTGTCTGTCGCCAATATATGGGTAGCGCGGTAAATTGTGTCGTGTTAATTGCAAAACTGTTTTCCTAGATTTTTTTTACTTTTTAATCATCCATAAATTAATGACACCGCGTACGTAACGAGCGTGCACATATTTTACGGTGTCTTTTTTCTAGACGCAGATTTCGCTATATCGTTTAAACGAATCGCGCGAATATTCATGTTGCGTCTTTTAGCTTTTTTTTTTTCGCGAAAATCACTTTAAGCGTCTCTGGGCAATTGGCAAATATTCATTACAGTTCGCGTAGCAAATCAGTGCTCTACGTAATCGAATCCACTATTTCAACGAAGACAGGGTACGTCAATTAATTGAATGTTAGTTTCTATCGTGCGTGAAACATTTTCGTACCTTGATCACCACGTGTCTTGGCACTGCATGAATACAACGTGTGCACTGACTCTCTTGCGACAGCTAAGAATTAACTACGAAGAGTTTATTGCAGTAGTCAGTACCAGTGGAGTACTTTGTTCTTTGCCACCCGGTATGCATATAGGTACACCAAATCCATAAATTACATACAGGAGCGCGGTTGGATCTTAAGGGGAACGACCTAACCTTAAAAACCATAGGACCTTCCGTGTCTCAAGGAGCCCTATGCAGTTGCATTAGTTTCGTCAGGTTGACTGACTTTACTGAAAGAAAAAACGTAGTACACGAACCACGGATACACTTTCGGAACGAAAGAAGAGAAAAAAAATTTCAACAGTCAAGATCAACACCGGAAGTAGTCGTCTTGGTACGTCGTTCAATCTAAAAGGTTATCTACAAATGACTCCGGCGCAATGTGTATGCACCGAATCGATTTACGTTGCATCTTAAAGCGACGCAGCTTGTGTTTTTATTGCGTTTTGTTTTTCTTTCGCGTTGATCGATTCGCTTCGATTTTTCAATGTAACTGATACACCTCCTCGTAGGAACTCACTGGTCAGAGTTACGCAGTACACTCGTTACGTGTACATTGTACTTTCGCGAAACACGTGCTTGCACGTACGAGGAGAACTGCACTCGTTGCATAATCACGAAACTGCAGATTCTGCCACTTCCCGTATGCCATTACTTGGAGCTAACAGGAAATCTTCTATATGCTACTCTGGGAATCCGTGCTTTCTAACGCCACGTGTTCGTTCCTATCGTTCAGATTACAATGCCAGGTTACGTGCATTAGAATCATATGATTTAACGTCGTATTTACCATAGTGTTATGGGATTTACGAGGGATCGATAGATGCATATGTATATAATGTTTCTTGACGGCTGAGCAAAAAAGTGCAAAGCCATGCACGTGAAAAGTTTGTAGGAAAAATTTTACGCAGAGTCCACGTGTCACTTGCTGAAGGATTTATTGTTTTCCAGCTGTCAAACAGACATATTGAACTTGTGAACCGACTGACCTAACCGAACGTTCGAATAGCACTTAACGATTTGGTTACCTTTGGGAGCAACTACTGAAGATCTCCCGCATCCTTTTTCAATACTCGTAATCTCATAAGTTGCGAGTCACTCGCGAATGTCACGTTTCAGCTCTCGCGAAATTAGCATCAATGAATTTTACGTACGTGCAAGGCTAATCGCGGGAAACGCAAGAACGTCCGTGTAAAAATGTCGTGTGAGCGTGACGCTCGCTGTGTTTCCCACGGTGCAGATCTACATTTTTTTTTTTTTTTTTTTTTTTTTTAATTTTT